>NW_026928938.1:347500-353765 GCF_032062105.1 Saccostrea cuccullata | reverse complement strand
CATCAAGCACTTGTTTATTTATTTTATGTATTTTAGGGTGCAGATACTGCTAGAGTAAAAATTGATATTTTTAATTCTGCTAATAAACGAAAAGTTTATTTGTCTAGACATGCTAAAGTTGGGTTTTGATACATCTCAATAACTTTAGACTCGATGCACTTATGTAGAGCTTCTAAATCAGGTTTTTCTACTTCGATATAATAGGCAGAATCGAGTTGTCTCATGTCTTCTGAAATAAATTGATCTCTTTCCATTACAACAACTACACATGTTGCTTTTGTCTGTCTTTTTAATGAATCTTAAGGTCAGATGACACGTTCCTCAAATATATGTTTTGTATCTCTTTGTTTTATATAAATTTTTTTTTCATATTTGTCATTCTCTTCTGATTTCTACATTGTTTTCAAAATATTTTTAAATATAAGTACACCAAAAATTGTGTTATAGGCCATTTAGAAGATTAGCCATAAGGGTTATATAGGAGATATGGCCCTATGGTATCTTGGTCAAATGCCTGGTAAGGTACCCTAATTTTTTGTGAGGAAACTTGTTAATTCAATGACAAATATATATTTTTGATGAACGTGTCGTCTGACCTTAAGATTAATTTTAAGAGACTCTTTTCCTCTCGTGTTTAGTGAGGTTGTCTTCTAAAAGTGTGAATGCCATTGATGTTCTTATTGAAATACGTTTTTAGCATATGTGCTCTTGTTTATACCTGATCGAACGTTGTCTTAAAGGATGCAACAAGTCATTATGGGAATTGCTGAACAAATATTTGCACCTTAATTTTCGTGCCAAAGTCTCTTAGTATCATGTTTTTGGCATTGTAAGACTTACGATTTGGTATAAATTAGTCCTTTAGTAAGAAGAGATTGTTCAGCACGTGTCAACTAATGTTTTGACAAGTTACAAGTTTAATTTTACTTGCAATTCCAGTTTTCTTTCAATTATTCAGCTTATTATTATTTAGATTTCTGTTCTATTTTAAAACATCTACACATTTTCCTTTTCAGATGGATAGAACATGTTTAAGAAAAATTATTACCAATGCCAATTTGTTTGTAGCGACTGTGCAAGCTTAGTCACGCCTACAATGTTTCAAACAAATATGATTGGTGGAGCAAGTACACAGTTTTAATCATCTTGAAAAATAGTGTAAACAAACCAATATGATAAGACAAAGATATGAACAATTTTCAATTGAGAGTCCATGCGACACATAATTATCTATTATTGCACAATACAAAAATTCCTATTATTCTTTGAATGAAAAAATTCACATTATTGCGATAAATAGTGTCGTTCGTTGATTTTCGGTCAATAAATCAGCTACATGAGCTTAAGTGTGTTAGCTTTGATAACGATCACGATTTTAAGAAGACTTTTAATTTCGCCGCCCCTTTCCACGAAATGTTCCTTGTATCCTTGGGTCTCCATGTAAGGTGTAGGCTTGTGCCTGTGTGGGTCTCCATGTAAGGTGTCGGCTCGCGCCTGTGTGGGTCTCCTTGTCAGGTGAAGGCTCGCACCTGTGTGGATCTGTATGTAAGGTGTAGGCTCGCGCCTGTGTGGGTCTCCTTGTAAGGTGTAGGCTCGCGCCTGTGTGGGTCTCCTTGTAAGGTGTCGCCTCGCGCCTGTGTGGATCTCCTTATAAGGTGTAGGATCACGTTGTGTTGGTCTCCATGTAAGATGTAGGCTCGCACCTGTGTGGATCTCCTTGTAAGATGTAGGCTCGCGCCTGTGTGGGTCTCCTTGTAAGGTGTAGGCTCGCGCCTGTGTGGGTCTCCATGTAAGGTGTCGGCTCGCGCCTGTGTGGATCTTTATGTAAGGTGTAGGCATGCGCCTGTGTGGGTCTCCTTGTAAGGTGTAGGCTCGCGCCTGTGTGGGTCTCCATGTAAGGTGTAGGCTTATGCCTGTGTGGGTCTCCATGTAAGCTGTAGGCTTGTGCCTGTGTGGGTCTCCATGTAAGGTGTAGGCTTGTGCCTGTGTGGGTCTCCATGTAAGGTGTAGGCTCGCGCCTGTGTGGGTCTCCATGTAAGGTGTCGGCTCGCGCCTGTGTGGATCTGTATGTAAGGTGTCGGCTCGCGCCTGTGTGGGTCTCCTTGTAAGGTGTAGGCTCGCGCCTGTGTGGGTCTTCATGTAAGGTGTCGGCTCGCGCCTGTGTGGATCTCCTTATAAGGTGTAGGATCACGTTGTGTTGGTCTCCATGTAAGATGTAGGCTCGCACCTGTGTGGATCTCCTTGTAAGATGTAGGCTCGCGCCTGTGTGGGTCTCCTTGTAAGGTGTAGGCTCGCGCCTGTGTGGGTCTCCATGTAAGGTGTCGGCTCGCGCCTGTGTGGATCTTTATGTAAGGTGTAGGCATGCGCCTGTGTGGGTCTCCTTGTAAGGTGTAGGCTCGCGCCTGTGTGGGTCTCCATGTAAGGTGTAGGCTTATGCCTGTGTGGGTCTCCATGTAAGCTGTAGGCTTGTGCCTGTGTGGGTCTCCATGTAAGGTGTAGGCTTGTGCCTGTGTGGGTCTCCATGTAAGGTGTAGGCTCGCGCCTGTGTGGGTCTCCATGTAAGGTGTCGGCTCGCGCCTGTGTGGATCTTTATGTAAGGTGTGGGCTCGCGCCTGTGTGGGTCTCCTTGTAAGGTGTAGGCTCGCGCCTGTGTGGGTCTTCATGTAAGGTGTCGGCTCGCGCCTGTGTGGATCTTTATGTAAGGTGTAGGCATGCGCCTGTGTGGGTCTCCATGTAAGGTGTAGGCTTGTGCCTGGTGGGTCTCCATGTAAGCTGTAGGCTTGTGCCTGTGTGGGTCTCCATGTAAGGTGTAGGCTCGCGCCTGTGTGGGTCTTCATGTAAGGTGTAGGTTAGCGCCTGTGTGGGTCTCCATGTAAGGTGTCGGCTCGCACCTGTGTGGATCTTTATGTAAGGTGTCGGCTCGCGCCTGTGTGGGTCTCCTTGTAAGGTGTAGGCTTGTGCCTGTGTGGGTCTCCATGTAAGCTGTAGGCTTGTGCCTGTGTGGGTCTCCATGTAAGGTGTAGGCTCGCGCCTGTGTGGATCTTTATCTAAGGTGTAGGCTCGCGCCTGTGTGGGTCTCCTTGTAAGTTGTAGTCTCGCGCCTGTGTGGGTCTCCTTGTAAGGTGTAGGCTCGTAATGTGTCGCCTGTGTGGATCTTTATGTAAGGTGTAGGCTCGCGCCTGTGTGGGTCTCCTTGTAAGGTGTCGCCTCGCGCCTGTGTGGGTCTCCTTGTAAGATGTAGACTCGCGCCTGTGTGGGTCTCCATGTAAGGTGTAGGCTCGCTCCTGTGTGGGTCTCCTTGTAAGGTGTAGGCTCGCGCCTGTGTGGATCTTTATGTAAGGTGTAGGCTCGCGCCTGTGTGGGTCTCCATGTAAGATGTAGACTCGCGCCTGTGTGGGTCTCCTTGTAAGATGTAGGCTAGCGCCTGTGTGGATCTTTATATAAGGTGTAGGCTCGCGCCTATGTGGGTCTCCTTGTAAGATGTAGACTCGCGCCTTTGTGGGTCTCCATGTAAGGTGTAGGCTCGCTCCTGTGTATGTCTCCTTGTAAGGTGTAGGCTCGCGCCTGTGTGGGTCTCCATGTAAGGTGTAGCCTCGCGCCTGTGTGGGTCTCCTTGTAAGGTGTAGGCTCGCGCCTGTGTGGGTCTCTTTGTAAGGTGTAGGCTCGCGCCTGTGTGGGTCTCGAGTAGACGATGAGACCCTACGTGTAGATTTTCCCGGGAAAGTTCCAAGGCCTTAGTGTGTTCAACTTGTACCTTTTAGATATATCCAGTTCCCTTTTAGCGTCAGCACTGACCTTTGTTTTTGATTTTAATTTTAGGAAAGTACAGCTCCTGACGTACATTGTTAATTTCTTTATCTTTCCTCTCGATGAAGAAACTGAAGAAATTCAACAATTTTTATACATATAATGTACTTTAATTTCTTTTATCTACTTCGATCATTTAACAATGAAAGGTAAATAAAGATTCTCCTGTCATTGCAAAGCACCATATATCACTTTTAATTTCATATCATGTTAATGAACATTGGTATCTATGGTTATAGATTGAAATGAACATCAATTTCTTGATGTATGAAATTTTAAAATGCTTTTATTGGATAAAAATTTCAACTTTTAATTAGACCTTTCTGAGAACTTCAAAGAACCTTGAAGCACATTGAGAGGTATATCATGAAAATTGTTGCTTGAAAAGATTTAATTTTCAAGCTTAGTTTTGAGACTTTTTGAATTAAATTATAAATTAAAGAGTTGTATATCCTGGTTGAGGATCGGAGTCCCTTAAGAGTACGAGATTTTTGTCTCCCAGATTATTTGATACGAAACAATCAGGCTTATTTGTAGTAATTATGAATAAGTTGATGATTCAACAATGTCATCAATCTCATTAAAGGTCAACAATTTGCAAAGGTAGGGTTTCAATAAGGCTAATTTTTGGCCCATGATGATTTTCAAATTAATTCCTTTAGTTATGTCTAGAAATGTTTCCTCTCTCATATCTTATAATTTATTTGCAAAACCAACCTATACTAGTCACGTGACCAAGGGATATCTAAAGGGTCCCTCTAAAAGCGTCTAGAGGGTTATGAAGATTTATTACTTGTAGAAGACTATTCATTGTGAAAAACTAAAGAAAGATTAACCATATATAATCAGGGAATATCGAACAGGGTTGAAGTAACACAAAAAGTTAACTAATTTAATATTTTTTTTGGAAAAAGAACTTCTGTAAGTGTAGCCATAGGAATTCATTGGAAATTGTGTACGCTTTCTTATTAGACATCTTTGCTTCCTAAAATAACATAAAAAAGGTATGAAAAACAATCAATTATAAATAAAGAAAAGCTTTCAATATTAAGATATATCATATAATGAGACAAATCATTTAAAATATAACTGTGCTTGCGAGCCATACATATTCTTACAAGTGTAAAGTAGAAAAAAGACCTCTACGCATTATAAGTAAGTACATCGATTTAATAGTATTTTGTTTAGATTGACACAAAGGAAGTGTAAAAAATCTTTTATCAATAAATTGTAATCAATATTAAAAATATTTTTTTGCGATTAAAAAAGAACTGATTCTGTAAGTGTACACTGAACACGGGCATTAAACATAATTTATATGTACTTATTTTATTTTGTTTATAGATATTGGATGCAAAATCTGAGATGTGTCTTTTATCAAAATTCATTTTATATACATTCATTTGAATTCTAAAGATATATACTTTGATTTAATGTCTGTTCCCATTTTTGTGTGAAACGTACCTTAATTTTTTTTCAAAATGTTTTTGTAATCGCATGTACATGTGCCCCTTTGAACTTGCACAAATCACCTTTGATCAAGGTGTAAAGTATTAATAGGCAATAAATTTAGGACAGATCAAGGCACAAACTGCATCATCAACATCTTGTAAAATTCAAATTCACATTGAGTTAAGTTAATAATTAAGTTGAAAGGAGCTGGTAAATAAACAGAAAAAATTTAATCTGTGAAACGGCAACATACCCAAATCAAGAAACTTTGACCTTAATTTGCATTAAATAATTAATATTGTTTTCTGTGAAACAATAAGTCTGACCTTGGTCTTTATATATTGAAACTACCGTCTCTAGTGTCAAAGTTTTTGGTTTTCCTCACAGATAGACACAAAGGCATGTTATAATATAATCATTTTTCTTTCATGTTTGATTTCATCGTATGATTTTAATACAGGTATAAAGGACAAGCCAGTACTAAATAGTAAAACCCCACTCTGTTTGACTCTCATGAATCAATCTCACAATAACATGGCATACCTAAAGGAAGAGTGTACTAAAATTTCAAGAATCTGCAATGAGTATTCGCTGAGAAAACCGTGATAGAAATTGGTACATACAGACACACAGATAAACAGAAAGTTGACGTTGTTTTCATGCAAAAATAATTGTCTCCTTTTGACCTGCAAAAAAGCCCCAATCATCTACTATGAGTAGTTGCCGAAAATATGCAAAGAAAATTTGTTACAGACAGACACACAGAGAGCTTGACAGAAACACAAGGGTGAAAAAGTATACCCCAGGGCTAAGGTCGAATTCCTAGTAATCTGTTTGATTGACTGGACAATGTTATAAATGTGTATGATTCACTTTAAGTGTTTGAATAAAATTAACCACAACTCAACAGATTGCAAAATTTGTAAAGTCATTTGTATTTAAGTGTGTGTTGCACTGCGAACCACAACCATATTTCAGTATAATCTTTCTGTACATATAAGTAATT
>NW_026928938.1:292500-342500 GCF_032062105.1 Saccostrea cuccullata | reverse complement strand
TTTGCTTACGGAGAGTTCCACCTACCTGATCAATACATGACCGGTCAACAAAGCATCTTTACTCCTCCTAGGCACCTGATCCCACCTCTGAAATCAGTACATGACCGGTCGACAAGGGATCTTTAATATTCTTAGGTCAATCCAAGCTCTGTAATTTCCATGAGTCCGTATTTTATGGCCTCTTTGTATTTTTGTATTTTAATAGACATTTTTAAGATCAATCAGTTTTTGCTATCTTCACCTTTTATACATTGCAAGCAAAGTTGAAAAAAGAAAACGGTTAGAGTTAAGTTAGATATTCAGGTTTTGATGTTGAGACTTTAATCAGTGTCCTCTTCCTGATACAAACTTTGATTTTTTTTCTTAGAATCTTGTTATATTGGTCATTGGCGAATTATTTTGTTAAAAACATTCTGATTGTACACAAAAGTACTCTGAAGTTGATAATAAAAAAGATACTCGAGTTTTTGATTGACGATATCTATTTTTAAGTTTTAGAGATCAGGTCTTCAAACAATCTGTTGGAATCCGTATGGGTACCAATTTCATCCCATTATTATCAGATTTCTTTTTGTATTCTTAAGAAGCATATTATTTTAAAACTTTTTCGTGAGAAGAAGAACCTACTTGCTGTAGCCTTCAATCCAACATTTCGATATATCGAGACGTATTATCGTCAATTACTAATAATTACTTTCATTCATATGTCGACTCCCTATAACCAAACCCAATGAGCTTGAAATAAAAGAAACCAAGACTGACACATCTGTTTTATATTTGTATATTTTAATTAAAAAAAAAACGTCAAGTGCAATTCAACAACCAAGCTTTATTTCCTCACGAAAATATTAACAGCACTAGTTGGAAACTTCAGGAGTATTGTGCAACAAGATATTCGAGAAGTGATGTAAATAAGATTTTGGTACTTTATAACTCCATGGAACTTTTGGAAATTTTGAAATCCCAAATTTTTACCAAAATCAATAACATAACAAATTACGACTTCTTAACTCTATACACAACCGTTCCTCACGATAAATTGAAGTCAAGACTTTTTGACAGAAAAAACTGCTTTTTCAATAAAAATCCTAATCGTACTGGTAAAGTAACTTATCTTGCCATTGGTCATTTGCATTAAAAAGATGTTAAGAGTTTTTGATTGAAAAAATCTACAGCATGTAGTTTTTGGAGACCAGGTCTTTCAACAATCTGTTGACTTTTGTCTTTTGTTCTAATATCGGACTGTCCCAAGTAAATTAAAAAGCAATGTTTAAAGTACGTCTCATAAGCAATGTCTCATAAAATTCTGTATAAAAAAAATATCAGACGGGCCTCAAACTGCAAATGCTCAAAATGCAAACCTGTATTCAGCATATATTCAGTACCTATATTTACTCAAATTAATGAAGATATTTAAATTTTCCACAGATATATCATTTTTTCGCCCTTGTCAAACACATTTTTACAATTTGAATGACAGGAATAAATTTAGATATCCTAAGGGAAAAACTGTATTATTTTTTTTTTTTCATGACAACTGTTGTCCTATTTTTAGCGCAATATAGTGTCAATTTTGAAAGGAAAATTAACAAGCAATTAATATCAAGAGTGTTTAATAAGAAAATGGAAATTTCAGTGATTGAATCTATAAGTCTATCTTGTAGTTTTTTCCACAGACGTTACGGTTGCCATAATCCAGGTTTGGTGCCTAAGTGAGCAATCAAGAGATTTAATCACAGCTGCTCTTGCCGATTAAGAATCCGGAGAAGTGAGAATGATGGGAAGTTCCTGCTATTGCTGTGAATCCTACCGGAGCAGTATCAATCTGGACGTAAACTTGGTCTCCTGCCTGAAGCTCCACAATGGTGACCTCTGACCTCTTGAGCCACATGCCCTCCCACTCGATGAACAAGTAACCAACAACTTCTTTGTTCTTCATTATACGCAGTCGAAGGTAATCGGTGGCTGATTCCGGGGTGGGCATTCCTATGGTGAGCATGAAGGAGTAGACGCCGTGCACGGGGGAGGTAAACACACCAGTTGAGCAGTTGTAAGCATGACCCTCGTTAAGCAACATATGGTCAAAGTTCAATGATCCCGTGACCACCTGGACATCGGCTTTAAGTTCGGCAAAAAATGAGACCAGAGGCGTGGCAGCTATTGAAAAGAAGAAAATCAGTAACATAATCAATGAAATATATGAGAGAGCGAATAGTATTCAAGCTCGAAAGTCCTAAAAACAATATAAATCAGAAGCAGTGAAAAACACAGACCTAAAACACAAAGTTTGCTACTGGTCAAAAAAATTATAAATAAAAAATGACATGACTTTATAAAACGTTCACCATTGTTTTTTTTTAATGTTTAAAGAGAAAACATGATCAAATTTCCAAAAGAATAAAGAGAGATTTCTAATCTTTAACTAATGATTCTCTACCAAAATACAGAACTTTCAATATTTTTGTCACATACAATGCATGCAACAGAGTTTTGATTGACTGAGTGACTGTATAATGTTTTACGTCCCGAGCGCGAATTTTTCGCTAATATAGAAACGTCACCATAATGACAAAAGTCTTGACCACTGCTAAACACTCAGGACCATTGCACAGTGAGGGATCTTTATTTATTGTGTCATTACCTGGCTTAACATGCGACCTGTTTTTATCAACTTAGGTCAGTTGCGACCGCGGATCCAACCCCTGATCTTCCGATCTCGGTGCGAGGTTTGTACCATATGGCCAACGCTGACGCATCAGAATCTATTTTGATTTAAAATCTTTTTGCGTTTATCATTTTATGAGTTGCTTTTGGTATTCTACTTTCTTGTTAAGTGAGAAAGAGGTTTCAAAATTGAAATGATATGAAAAGTCTGTTTTAAAGCAAAATAAAAATATCTTTTTAATTGCGAATCCATCTAGTAAGTAGATAAAAACAAAACACTCATATGCAGAAGATTACTACTGAAATGAGAATATTGTAAATTATAAACAGTGATCTTTGCAAATTATTAAGTTTCAATTTAATTTTGCTATTTAAAAGTTTGCTAATTTTGATATTCAAGAAAACATACCTTCTTTTAGTTTTTCCACCTCCGCTTCCAAAGTATCAATTCTGTTTCCAACTGCTGTATCGTGTGTTTTCAAACAGTTTTCAAACTGGTACAGTGAATTGGAACAGGAGTTTCTGTCCTCACACATAGTCCCAGATGTTCCGAGGACAAAGAAACCCAATAAAACATAGAGAGGACTCATGTCTAATATTTTATTCTGTCGAATTCAGTCAGACGTCTATTTGGTATAAACTATAAACAGTCTCTTATATAGGACTCATATATTGCGACGCAGTTATAATAATTATTTTTTATACGGTTAACTGCTCCTTAAGAGGCAAATTGCAGTTGATTAAACAATTTCAAGCAAGACTTCTAGAATAGATTAGACTTTTTGTAAAAACATTAATTATATATTAGGTAATATGGTCAAAAAGAAGCAATTATAAAGATATAACTTTTCGCTGCACCGGAATTTTTTACTTGTAGGATAAGGAGTCAAGTATACTGTCCTTGGACTTGCTAGTCGGAGTCAAAATTCAGTGTGCCAGTCCCTCTAGTCCTTCCATTATCATAAATTGCCTTAAGGGCAGATGAAAATAACCAATTTAGTCAGGATAACGTGTGAAAAAATGAATAAGTTTAACCTCATATATTAAAAAAAAAACATTCATTCAAAGTTTCATCAAAGTTTGATTTAAACGACAAAAATTGTGTCGATTAATAAGGAGGGTTTGCAGAAATTACAATCCTGAACTTCCTAGAGAGTAATGTAGCTTTTTATTTCCTAGTTTGTAGTGCTGGTTATATTGTGTACTATTATAACTTTACATGGACACAGTTTCGACTGATTTTTTAAAGCCGATTTTTATCTTTACAATTCGTAACTAGGGAAGTTCTAATAATCAGCAAAATTTTAAATATTATTTGTTAATTTACAAAGGATTTACAAAGGAGATACAGAACTTATAATTCTTCAAAATGTTAACAAAGCTCGTGCCTAAATTGCTTTTGTTGATGCTGACTCCTCCATTGCACCTGATCCCACCTCTGATGTTTTGGAGGTCCGTGTTTGTTCTGCTCCTGTTTTGTATTGTTTTATGGACTTGTGATCTTGAATACTGTTTGTTACCCCCATATGTTTCGTTACATATGGAAAATATCGCATTTATACATGTAATAAAACCGTAATTAGAACCTGTTTAGTTGTATTCAGCATTTAAATTTTTATTGAAAAAATCTGCTTTCAACGAAAATATATAGGTAAAAGTATGTTTAACCTATGTAAACAAAAACATGACACTGCCTTGTTTACATTACAAAAGGTTTGGAGCTCTAAATCTGTCTTGTATATCGACAACTGGAATTTTTTTTAATGATAATCCTTAGAAATGCCTTATAGTGAATTATTCATAACCCCCCCCCCCCAAAAAAATAAAAAAAATAAAAAATGTAAATCATTTTTTAAATTTTTTTTTTAGCTGAAACTGTGTCCATGTTCCTTAATACATTTTCACTCTCCTGTCTACTCCATAGTGGTCGCTAATCATGGCGGAGTCACTCTCATATTGTTTTGTTGTTGTTGCATTGTATTTTTTTTTTTTTTTGAAAAGATGGTATAAGAGAAAAAGATTGCAAAATGTTAAGGGGACCTGCATGGTCGAAAAATATTACCTTGAACATTGGGTCTGAGTGGTTAATTTGTATTCGAATGGTAGTCTCGTGTGGATCCCGTGTAATTTTATGAATATCAGTAGAGATGAACGTGAACTATTCATTTTGTAATATTGGTTACCGTTCCTTTTTCTTTTTTTTTTTATACATTTATTAGTTATTATTATTGATCACAAAATAAACATGATCGAATAATAAATGTATAAATTGTGAAAAGTCATATGTTTTCATTCTATTAGTTTGAGTGAAATTTCGTTATTTCACATTTTCTAAAAGTTCTTTATACGTAGTTCTTTAGTTTGATTGATGGTTAAAAAATTTCTAGAATACCTTTTTTCACAGTAGTATACTGAAGCTTCACCTTTAAAGTTTTAAATATTTTTCGATGAGTAAAGAAAGGGGTTTAATATCGGTACTCTGAGGTTAAAAATGCTGGGGTTCTTCATTCCCAATGCAGATTATAAAGAACACGTTTTCAAACTAATTGTTGGGATGCGTACGGGGTTTATATCTCTCAATTGATTTTATACATATATGTTCTCAAGAGCATGCTCTACATATTATGTAAAATTTCTTAAACAAGGGAAATTACTGACAAACAAGTTAAGTTGATGAAACTAGAATATCAGCAGTCTCGTTTCAACTCATCATTTGGTAAGTTCTATGGTTGATACAATGACCTTGTCAGCAAATACAATTTATATATCATTGAGTCAAAAGCTGACTGAAATTTTTTTTTATACTAATTATTAGTCCATTATTTACACACTAAATTGACGACGGATTTTTACGTTATTTTCCGATCATGACAAGGGTGACATGACGGATGTGACCGTACCAATAAACACAGTATACGGCGCCGTAGTGTGTAACGCTATTTCATGAATATGCCAATTATTCAATGCCCAGTGATTGCGCTTAAATTTGAATAAGCCAATTTTTGTTCATATACAGAATTACAGTACTATTATCTAGGAACACAGATTATTTTTAATTCCGTCTCCAATATTTTATTTGAATTCTTATGCCTATTCTCTAAATCTTTAAGATCAAGTAGCTGATGCGCTTTCATTTTTGACATCACATCTTTTATTAAAAACATATCAATAAAATGAGAAAACATATGGTCATACAGTGTTGAATTTTTATATGAATTTTTTTTATACTGGGATTATTTTAATCCAATTATGTTCATTTGGATCAGAACTCTGAATATTTTGAAAAATTATTGAACATAAATTCTAATTATCGATTTTATTATTTCCCATTTATCTGAATTATTTCCTGAAACGTGTCAGAGAAGCTCATGTTCTATTTGACCTTCGATTCGCAATTGCAGTAAATCAGTTTTTTTTTTTGGTTCCTGATGCTCATTCGTGATTTTTGTATCCTGTAAACGCTTACGATTTACATTGATGTTGATGTCCTTAACATGGTGAAAATAATAAATAATGCAAAAAATTATCTAAAAGTAATAGAAGTAATAAATACATATCCAGAACACTAAAACATACTCAACCCTAGGGATGCACAAAAAACACTGATAAATATAAAATCTTAATTGCTTGTAACATCAGATATTGTGAAACATAGGGAGATAACGAGCAATATTCAAAATCAATTAAGCATTGAATTCATATCTTGGGATGTCTTCTCTCCTATAACACTCCTGGCCGTGTCGACAAATTGAATAACGCGCGTTATTTCATGGGAAATGGTTATATTCTTTAATTTTTCCTCTTCATAATTGTTTATTTCGGTAATCTTTTATGTGAATTTAGCGCCCATCAAAACTGGTGTGCTTTATAGACGTGAGAGCCGTTTGTGACGTTTGTGACGTCGTAAAGTTAAATAACGCAAACAAATATTGCGAGGATAAAAAATGACAAATTAATTTTAAATGCACATTTGTTGTATTTTTACCTTAATTCAACAGGGTTAATTTTTTTTAATTAAATTGTATCAAACAATGTATATTTTGGTGTTCGTAAAGTATTGAAAATGCATATAATATCTACTGTGTATTCTAAAGCGCAGTGACAAGGTTTCGCGTGTGTTAAAGAGATTTGAACGTCATGGATTTCTAATGGATTTCATAAAGAAAATTACACTGAATGTAAATATAAGTCAATAAAACAATACAAAATACGAGCAGAACAAACACGGACTACCAAAACATCAAAGGTGGGATAAGGTGCCATGGAGAGGTAAACATTCTCTGCCGACCGGTCACACCTTGTCATGATCTGGAAATATTGTACGATCCTCCTTTAAATGCTTAAATGCTTCTTTGGAATAAAAATATTTCATCTTGGATAAGATCAAGGGAATATAGGCGATGACAAAGCCCTGAAAACTTTTTTTTCTTCAACAATTCATTCGTTTCGCTATTCGCTTATTTGCAACGGCATTGTGATGTAAACGAACAATATCCTGGACACGCGTATTTGGACTTCTTTTCCAGGAAACACGTTTAACGTTTCTTTTAAGCTTTTTGCCAAAGGGTACACGCGATAAAATTCTTTAAGGGGAGATGCAAAGTATATCAGGCGTTTGTAATAAAAGTATACTTGACGACTCAAAAAAGGTTAAGCCATACCATGAACAATACGAACAATACGTACTTTGATTCAACATTATTCCTTTTTGACAGTTTTTAAAGAAAATATGAATAAATGATTACTTGAAATGGAAAAGAAACATGTCTTTTATAAAACTTTGATTCAGTCTATTTGGTTATTTGTGCGCTTAATGTATTAGTTTTGGTGTAATTAGATACTATTTGTTATCTCCATATATTTCATTAATCCTCTTCTTTTAAAGTTAAATTGTCAGTCATTTGACATATTGTTTTGATTTCTATTTATAATCTTACGTCATTTATCTCCGTTATCAATAAGTTATAATTAGCATGGCGTAATTCTACCAAAAAGGAAATTAACAAGCATTATATTTCGTCCCTTGTTAGAGATTCTAAAGAGCAAAGCTACTTTGGGCCTCATTTGTTTCTGTGAATACGTGTATGTTAAAAATCGAAACTGCTTAGATTTGATTGAAGATGCAGTATTTATTACTTAGGAACTTGATGGACATGTATCCATTTTCAAAAAAAGCCAACAATCGAAGTTTTTTCATATTACATATAGAACACAACCTCTGATACAAAATATTTTAATTACATGATGAAAGATCTGACATACGTAGAAAAAGGGGGATCAACCAGACTAGAATAAGAATTCAAAACATGGAAAAAATATGCCATATATGTTCAGTAGACCCCCTCCTACATGAAAATGTGCTGCATTGTTTCCTGCAATAAGAAGGTGCGTGAAACATAGGAAATGTGGACAGAGGGTAATAGTCAATCAACTGATATAGGTTCAGGATATTTTTTTGCATAGATAGAACCTAGATCTTTTTTCAATCCGTTTAAAATAGTTTAACTCATATCTTTTTTCATTTTTTTTAATGTTGCTAATGAGGAATTCCAGTATTCTCGTAAACACACTCCTCATTTTGTTAGTTTTACCAACGATACAATGACTTGGACATAAATTAATTACACATCAACTTGTCAACGGATTATTCTGTTATTTTCCGATCATGTTGATACTCACTTTTCAATGGCACCTGATCCCACCTCTGATATTTTAAGGTCCGAGTTTGTTCTGCTCCAAAATTTTTGTATTGTTTGATTGACTTTTGAGCTTAAAAATATTTTGTTGGTATTTACAAGATACAAAAATTCTTCATTTATTTCGTCCATTATATTTTTGCGTTCAAGTGTTCTCTTTTACGGCATAATTTTACCGATGATCAAAATCAAAGATACGAAAATATCTGACGTTTATTTTAATGAAGCAGATGTCGATAATATCAAGTGTCTAGTTATTAATATTTCGTGCAGAAAGTGCTGTATACAGTATAGCAAATTCGAACATTTTGATGTTGCTGACTTTTTAGAAACAAATGGGTGATTTTGAATTTCACAAAAAATATTAAGACTTTTTGAAAAAAAAAAAATATATGAGTGAGTTTCAGGGAACACGAAAACAAGGATCCGAAAATATTTAAAAATGATTAATATATTACTCGCATCAAAATAACCACCGCAATTACTAAGATCCTAAGACGTAAACATAAGTAGTGACTTTTCTTTCGCCAAGCGCTCGACATTAGAAGTGAAAGTTACGGATCATTCGGATTAGCTGCAGATCTGTAGCTCTCCGAAGAAAAAAAATACTGATAGACCGGAGAGCTACAGTGCCAACCATTGAAAAAACTGTATATTTATTGCGCACAAAAAAGTGCGCTCGATTCTTGATTAATTCTTCCAAATTATTACCTCAATTGCAAAAAATGGAAGATTTCAAAATTTCCTCTTTCCTCTATCAAGTTCTCTCGTAGTTGACATTTGAACGAAGCATATTGGACCGAATTATCTTTGAAACCAAAATGGCAGTATAAATAAGCGAAATGTTCGATGATTGCAATATCAGGGCCAGGAGGACTATTAACAACAATTATGAGGAATGTTTTGTTGTGGAAAGAGTCAAAGAATATGTTAGGAACACACGGTTAGTAATATTTTGTGATTACAATTTTAAATACATGGACAAATAAATCGAGAACCGAGCGCATTTTTTTGTGCGCAATAAATATACAGTTTTTTCAATGGGTGGCTCTGTAGCTCTCCGGTCTAACAATAATTTTTTTTCGGAGAGCTACAGATCTGCAGCTACATTCGGATATAACCTTAAAAACGTATGTCTTGCGTCACGGTAGCCGTTGGCACGATAAAGAACAATCACTTCTAAATGGTCATGAGTGCCGAGTATAGGTCTAAATTTACAGTCCGTCATTTAAAGTGACATCTTTATATGAGTGAAAAATTCTCGAATGGGATGTTAAACAATATGTGGTAGACCAAATTTACTATATTGATTTATCTCTTACGCATTTATTCGTTTTGGGATCATTCTATTTTTTGTTTCATCTAAAGTAATCTTAAATATTAAATATAAATCTTCAATTTTACTGGTTCATTTGATATAATCCTATATATTTAATTTACCTTGAGTATAAGTAACCATTCAAATTGAGCAAAATCGGGCAGTATTACATTTAAAGAAGAAATAATCTATCCAGCTGATATCAGATGCATCTTGTGGTATGTAACTCTCATATTTAATTATTTGTTACTTTACTATTAAAGATTTGGGTATGAAATATTATTTTAATTGCGAAGTTTATACTTTGTCGTATTTTTGCAGTTAAAGTTGTCTGAGTAAATTCATATATTTGTCTGTAAGTTCAAATTCTATTTTGCTACAGAACATGTTTCTTTCTTATATATGTGTAAGACTCCAAAGTCAGATGGTGACGCCAAAGTCCGATGGTCTCGCCAAACTCCGATGGTCTGCGCCAAACCCCGATGGCTCGTTGTCTTTACGGACCCCAAAGTCCGATGGTCACGACAAAGTCCGATGGCTCGTTTCCTATGAGACGCGCGACGCTAAAGTGCGATGGTTTGATACGCCAAAGTCCGATGGTGCGGAGGAACAATTAACGTTTATGACGTATAGTCCGACGTCATGACTTTTTTCTGCATTCAAAATCCATTGATTAAGTAATCGTCTCACATACGTTTTTACTGATATTGCTTATTGTTTTCACCCACCAGAGGTATTAGGGTTAGTCCTCGTACACCATTCGAATGATAAGGGTTAGTCCTTGAACACTAAGGTGTTTCTTCGAACCCACCCGAGAGATTTTAGGGTAAATCCTCGCACACTATTGGACTGATTTAGATTAGTCCTGCACCCAACTATGATATTTAGGTTAGAGTTGATACTCATTGTTCGACTGATAAGTCTTAGTTTCGCACCTACATCCAAAAGACGAGGGTTAGTCTTTGTATTTATGATATTTTGTATTTATTTTTTTGCATGACGTGGCATCGCATTTTTGCGCAGTAGTACTATGACGTCATAGACGTTGTTTTTCAGCGCCATCGGACTTTGGCGTGTCAAACCATCGGGGTTTGGTGCAGACCATCGGACTTTGGCGTGACCATCGTACTTTGGAGTCCCATCGCACTTTGGAGTCCTACATATGTATGCTGAATAAACGGTATATGATTGTCAATGTTCATGAAATTCAAACTGTATTTTTATCTGATGTATTCTTTATATTTGTTATATGTCAATGTCTTTTTCTTATGCTTCAATAAATAAAATGGATACCATCATCTGATTCATCATTTTCCTTAACTGCTCGATTACAAATATACAGCCAATCCTAAGCTTCAATCTTGACTTAAATAGGTTCTTGAAAGTAACATAGATTTTTTAATCAATATTAATTTATTTTTCAGTATTGTAGTCTTTTTCAGTTTTCATACTGGTTCTTCTAACTGGGCACTGTTCCCTCTAAAGAAAAACTAAAAATCAACGGTAGAAGTAGAAATAATATTTTATGTACATTGAATTTATTTTCAAAAGTTCAAATCAACTTTCCCACAGAAAATTACATAAAAATTACATAATTAAACGTGAGCACTTGTTATAAAAATGCTGAAGAATGATAAAGAAATCTGGCTACTAGATGCTGTAAAATTTATAAAATGTAATGGGTTTCTTAGAACATTGCAACATTTAAAAAAGCGTATTCACTTACAAAAGAAGTAATTGAAGTATTCACAAAAACATCTCCGTCAACCAAATGACAACATTGATACTAGTGCCAAAAAATGTTTTTCTCAAAAAATCAATAAATACATATTCATATATATGGTTTGAAACAAAAAAAGAAAATTAATTCTATTTTAGCATCAATTTGTTTACTTTGCATGTTATAAATAAAACACTACAAATTCACAACATATAATCTTTAAACACGGAAAAAACATTTATTCGATCACACAATCCGAGAGGATATCAATCCAACGCAGCGGTAAACTCAACTCGAATTTTACCGCGGGGTGTATGTATCTACTAAATGCAACCCTTTTTTTTACTGTAATGAACTAATATACAGTGTATCTCTGAAATATAGAAAAAGATAGCAATATCTTTGTACATTTAGCTTTGTTAGCTATAGTAACACATGAAAAAAAAGTAAGAACACTAAGTACGAGGGCTGTTCAATAAATAATGTCCTGAACTGTATGACATACAATACAGATATCATATGATAATAAACTTGACTTTCTCTCATTATTGAATCCTTACTGAATTTATAACAGTTTATGTGACCACTTTTCATCACATAGTTTCATCGTGAGAAGCTGGGAAACAAAGGCTATTATAGATACTGCATTATAAATGAATGGTAAAGAATCAGTAAACTGAGTGAAAATGAAAGCAACATTAAAGCTGCTGTAAAACTTGTTAAGAATCCCAAAGAAATATTCACTGAAATATGTGTCATTTACAGCAACCAATGCCTGTTTTATAGACAAATGAGCAGGTGGATTTCAATGACAAAAAATTATATAATGGACATCAAAAATGGGTACCCTGCTTGCCAACAAAAATTATAACAACTTATGTATTGTTTGTCAAATTTCAACAAATAATATTTGATGATGTATGATTGACTTTAAGACACATAGCAAATTTGGTAGACATCATATCGGGAGTAGTTTACACCTTTTTAAAGAAACGTTTGACAGTAAAAAAGCTTGGTACTCAAAGGTCACCCTATATTTTGAAAAATGAGTAAAAAAGACAGCGTGTACGAAAGTCTTAACAATTATTTTAAAATATCAGTAATTGTTATTATCCACGTTTGTTTTATATTCAAACAGATATTGTAACATGAATCTATTGCTTAAAATCATCAAAACAAAATTTACCATACAATGTACTTGATAAAAACGGCGAAGGTCTGACAAAAGCAAAGGTATGCAAGAGCACAAAGACTTATATGCAATTTCTTAAATATTAGTGGTATTGTTGTTCAAATTCGTATTCGGGGAGACAGTTTAATATCTGTAGGAGTCTGGAAAGCAATTTTTTTGCAAAAAGATCGAAAGGTTTATTAGAGGAAGGACCCAGAATCAGGAATTCACTACATTGAATTTCTTCATGACAGCGTTCAAACCCGCATGCCCTGAAGAGTAAAACGGTTTTCGGGATAAACAGAAAGTTAATGTTTTTTCACATTAACAATATTTGCCAGATCTTTGACCTTTTGACTTGTTTCTATTTCCAAACTTGAAAAAACACCTTTTTGAAGGAAAAAACAAGTCCAGGAAATCATTGAATCTGCCATTTTCCAGTATACCAAGGGTCATACCAAAAAATGAGTTCTACAAACAATCAGATATTGGATAAAAAATGTTACAGACATGTGTTTGAATTAAAAGATATTAGTAAGTAAAATCATGGAGACTAAATCATTAAAAAGCATCGTTTGCTTCTTTCTGAGCACCGAGGACATTATTTATTGAACAGCCCTTGTATAAACTCTCAATTGATGTAAAATTAAATGAGGAGCTACTAGATCATTCGATACAATTAAGAAACTGAAAACGATTTGAAACTTCCTGCAAACTAACAGACAAACAGAAAGACAGTGATAGAGCAAAAGACCGAAAGACTCTCAGACTTACAAAGAAGAAATGAGAATCTCTCTCGAAAATTTCATTGTTGGTGTTGGCTTTTTTTCCTTTAGAAGCAGAAACATGTGTACAAGATAATCGCTACTTGCTAGTTCTAAATCTTTCGAGAAATCTTTGCAGTGGTACTTGAACGAGAGGAGTAAATGCTAGGTAGATAAAAGGATTTGCAGCATGATTGAATAGTGCAGCAATGGTTATGGTGATGTGCAATATCTGCGAGATCAATATGTTCCTTGTGAAGGTGTTTACCAAAGGATTGATTATTTTCAGAATGTTAAAGACAAGGAAAATAGAAATAATACAAACCAGAACAGAATTCATTGTTTTCACTTCCTTCTGGAGAGCTTTAGACTTTCTCATTTTGACAACTTTGATGATGTGCATCACAATGATGAACAAACAGGGCAAAACAGTGCTAATAACTTGTACAGGAATCTGCGTAAGAATGCGCTCTGCATCTAAAGGCAATAGCATCATCCCAAAAGAGGAGGCAAAGCCATAGCAAACACTTGCAACCATCATTGCTGGACACATCAGAATGACTAGCTGGTTAGTTAGACACGTCTTACTTTTAATTGGATAGACAAGAAGTAGGAACTTTGCGACAGCAATGAGAAGGATGTTCAATATAGCGTTCATTTCTACAGAAATCATGATAGCTATGTTAATAATAAATGTTGGCTTCAAACATTGCAGATACATGAATACTTCAAATTCATAAAAAAGAATAACACTGCTTTGGATCAGTGCAAACAAATCTGCAATTGCAAGGCTTAACAAAGCAAGGAAATAAGGTTTTCGGAGCTTCATATTCACAATAATTGTGATAACTGTTGCTATGTTTCCGATTATCCCAAGTACAGCAATAACAACAGCAATGACTTCGACATATACAGGCATTTTTTTACCCACTGTAAAGATTAAGTTTAAATGCTTAACCAGAGAGCAATTAAAAACACGTGGTCCTCCAAAAGTGTCATTGTTACCAACAGTCAACATATCTAACTCATCAGTGTTCGATTCCTGCCAGCTCGTATTTATCAACAACTGGGGGCCTTCCTCTGCTGCAGTTGTATTGGAGTGTTGATTTCTCTCCACAGATTCACTTGTTTCTTTATTTTCATCTACAGTTGGATTTTCTTCAGTTGTAATGTTGATGGCATGACTTTCCTCGACAGTGGTAGTTTTGTCTTGTTGTTCCGTAACCGTAATATCGGTGTCTTGGTTTTTATGTACAGTGTTATTGGTGTAGTTGTTCTCCTCGATAGTTAAGAGAGGAGGTAAGAAATGATCTGTTGCCATCATGTTCGATAAATTTACTTTATTGGTGACAATTATGGTAGACATTAAGACCATCCAGACAAAAAGGTCCATGTGTCTTATTCTTCTGATTCTAATGAAGGCCATTCCTAAAAAAAAGACAAAACTATGAACGAAATTTATCTTTCATGATAAAGTTTTCCTTAGTAATAATATAAAAGTATGAAATGGTACTTTGGCAATCCCTTGTAAATTGATTCCCGTTGCATTTTTTGGTTCGAATTGATATTGTAATTGCACACCATTGGAAGATTGGCTACAAGAAAAAAAAGTTTTTTCCTCGGAAAGTTCATTTCAATGAAAGGATTACTAAGTCTTATACTAGTGTGAAGACAAATTAAAGATCTTGAATAGCCAAAGATAAATAGTTTTAATGAAAGCATGAAATAAGCTACATTGTAGATAAAAGTTTTTAAAAGACTTTATGCTTTGATATACCAGCGTCTGTAAACAGTGCTGCAAAGTAACAAGTAAGAATTGTCTCACTTTCATACTAATGGTTAAGCAATTTTAAAAATGAATCGTCTTCGGAATTTTCCTTAGTTCAATCATGTTTTAAAGAAGCTAACAGCATGTATCACTGATCTGTAAGGGTAAGTTACTGGTCAATGTTACCTAGACCCATCTTTGATGGATTTCCTCCAATCTGCATTATTCAAAATTAATTAACCTTGAAACTGATAATTGCTAGTTATCCTATATTTTTCATATTCAGCAAATTATTTTAATTATGCAATGCAATGTTTTTTTAAAAAAAAAATATTATACAAAAACAAGATAAACCATTATCTTCCAAAAATAATTTACTATACAGAATTTTCGAAATAAGTGCATTTATGCATTTATGGCAATGTCATTAATAAAGGTAAGAATAAAATGCTACGTTGGTTTTTTTGTCTTGTTTATTTTAAAGAAATTCTGATAACTACAAGTAACAAGGTATTTTAAGATGATTTTTTTACCGATGTACTCTCATCAACGAATTATTATTGCCTGACGTCACGGCGTCAGGCTGTATAAGGATTGATATTTCCAAGATCCGAAAGTGTGCATTCATATTTAAAAAGCTAGATTTTGTGCAAGCTGACTTGCATTGGAATCCTTTACCTGCATTTTAAAAGAAACAGTTTTCAGAAAACAGAATGATATTACTGATGCAAATACTGCAGTGTTTACTTCCTTTACTCTTTTTGCATGGAACAGATTATTCCATGTGATTCGCCGTTTCAACATATCCGTGTATACTGTTTTCTGCATTTCTATACTACTGGATCAGTCCATTTATATTCTACGAAAGGGGTGAATAGCTCTTTTCGCGCCAAATGCCACTAGTAAGCTATCTCGAATTCGCGCCTATTTTTTTTTATTGTTCCATTGTATGAATGGGTGTGCCATAAAAACCTCATTCTAATGCCTCAGAAATTCTATCTACAAGTTTTATATCATTCTTTAAACAACATGTCGTATACATCAGTATATGGACATGCAACACTAAAGAAATGATTTTTCTAATTTGTTTCCCAATCCCATGGTACGTTGGTTTATTCCATAAATGGACTAGTCCAATAATAATAAACAACGCAGATCAAGTCATATGTCTCTGTTGAGATACAAACAGTAAATAAGAAAGCAGTGAAAAATCTTGGATTTTTCTTTCCACAATGGTCTAAGTATTGAATTTACTTATTTCATTCTAAATATATGATAGTGTCACTACCCCCCCCCTCCTTTTAAAGCAAAAAAAAAAAAAAATAATAATGAACACACATTACTAATACTGTTTACTTCAGAGGAGAAAGTACACTCCAACATAATGTGTATTTAATTATGTCCATCTTTTAAGATGTTTACAATGCATGATTTGATAACAGATTTTATAATGTACATGTAAGTAGGTGTTACAATGGAGCTTGAAATTTAGATCCAAGGGCTGATTAATCCACTAGCAGACACCCCCCCCCCATCCCCGAATAACAACTCTTTAGTATGCAGTGTAGAGATGATTCTTCAACAAGTTAAATAAAATCAAGATTTCAATTACACAAGGTTCTCAAATTAAATATAAAGTTAGGATACGTTTTAAACCCACAAAAGTATTACTGATCAAAAGGTTTATCACTCTTCATGCAGATAAATTGATTGATTTAGTCAGGCAAGCTTTTTAAAAAGCTGTTACTTGTATTCGCATAATGAATCCTTTAACTAGCCTGATGAATACACTTTGATGATTACAGTGTATATTTTATTGGAGGATTATAGTGCATATTTTATTGGAGGATTATAGTGTAGATGATATATTGATTTTTAATATCGGTATAACTTCTTATTTATTAAGTCTCTTACGAATAAATTTTTTGAAAAAACTTTCCAGAATGGATCTGAAAAACAAGTCAACTGTGTAAATATATTTTTCTAATAACATTGAAATAAAAGTTAAATGGAGTGGAATGAACGAGAATCTTCAGCCAATGAAAAATACAATCACCAACAATGAAAGAGTGAATAGGTAACACAATGGAATAGACAGGAGGTGATTAAGTATTTAAATATAAAATAATATTATTTTTCTTAAATATTCCAAGCTCTCTGATTGGCTCAAACTTGATCACATGATCATTTATATAACAGCATAAAGACTTGAGTTACTATTTATAGATTATGAAATACATGTAGGCTTAATACTCTTAAAAATCGAAATGGAAATAATTTTCTGTAAAACAACACTTGAGCTGAATTCTTAAAAGCTAAGACAGAGAATTACTTGATTTTTCTTTAAAAAAAAAATTGTACTTCAACTCTTTATTCATAATTGAGATGTTTTGTAATAATTAGTAAGACATAGGATGCCTTGAAGAAGAATCTACTTTATGTTAGAACATAATAAAAGATATGTTTTTTTTCAAAAATCAATACAAAACTTAATTAGACAAATTAGCCTTTTAAAAAAGGAAATTAATCCCTTAAATTATTCCATCGTACAAAAAATAACACACATTACATTATTAAACAGATTTTTTTTTAAAAAATCTCTAGTCTCTCGGTGTTGAAAAATGACAAGCGAGTGGTGATTTTGTTAATCACTGTAAAAAAATAATATAACAAATGTAGCCGTTTAATTCGGTCAATCCATAGATATATCGACTTCACAGAAAACTTCACACTTCGTGCTCGGTCGATTTGTTTTTCTGTGCAGTCGATATATCTATGGATCGACCTCATCAAAGGTCTATATTTATATAAGATCATATATTGAAATAAAATATTGCACTAATTTTAATGTACCAGATATACATTTAGAGAAATTATATCTCTTGAAAAGAAAAGTACTTAATAAGAGCTGAGAAAAGGGGTTCCAACAAAAACAGAGCTAACAACGCGGAAGGATGAGAGCTAGGAACGATGGGAAATAACCTTATTTTAAAAAAAAATAATCTTAATGTTGAGCTTGATTTCTTCATAACTTTCATAATTTTTTTCAAACTATTACTAAATCACTAAAAATCTAAATGAAGGATTCTTCATCCCTCAATTAATGGTTAGAAACGCCTTTGTAGAATTGTGTGTGACAAAGCAAACACTGTTTTGACACATAATATAATAAGAACATTCAAAAATGCAACGACGTTAAATATCCGACGAATGAAATAGATCGAACTTTTAGAAATGAAAAGAAATGAAAGATAATGAACAGTTTTACACAGATAAAAATAATTATAATTGACAGTTTAACGTTACAAAATTGGTGGCAGCCTAGTGATTCTGGTGTCAGGCGTCCTGCTTCAGGAAGTCTTGGAGCTAAGACTTAGTGTACATTTACAGACTTCGTGTCTGTGGACAACAGGGGTTGCCGTATCTGAACTCAGGTTCCGATCTGCTTCTAGGAGCTCTAAGGCTAGGACTTTGTGTCCAGGTACGGACTTCGTGTCCGGTAACGGCCTTGGTTGCCTAACTGAAGAGGCCCAGACTCTCAGAGAGAACTCATGCTAAGCTTCGGGTCGAAGCTTCCCTAAGCGGGGGAAGTGTAGTATATAGGGAACTTATACTGCCTCTCTAGTGAGCTAGCTTTTCTGGTCATGCGGTAGAGTCTCCCTCTATTTCAGGCAAGTTAAACAACGGCGAGCCTGTTTAACCCTTGGATGGGTGACCGCCTCAGCATTACAGTTTTTTACTTAATTCTATAAATTTGTTTTAGAATAAGAAAGATTTAAAGATGAATTTAATTTCGTTATACATACAAGTATTTTAATACATAATCACATTCTTCATTTTGTATTGAAGCAGTTGTCTTTAATTTTACTTATCATGAAGAGCGGTTGAAAAAGTATTGAAAACTCATGCTTTGATGCTATCGATATTGGCAATCTTAATCAATTTGATTATTAGAACTTGTTTGATTTGATTTGACAAGTTCTTTGGAAGTTGGAGAAATTATTGATGGTATTATGAGCAGAACAGGTCCAGAGGAAACAAAACTATTTCTTAAAAAAGTTTACAGAAATTTCAGCTTTGATAATAGACGTTGAATTTATTAATCTCAAAAGACAAGATAATTTTGATATTTCCATGCTTCTTAAACAAATTTCATATTAAAATGCAAGATATTGATTATCTCCTCGATAGTTTACCAAGTGTATATATTTTAGGATTTTGTTATCTGTTATACTTACTTAATCACCAAAGACAACAAATATCATTTTGAAAAAAAGGGGAAATAACAAATAAATAAGAACATACCTGTGGAATGAGCTGAAAAAGATGTCTTACGTACGAAGTCGCTGCTTCTCACTAAGCTCTGTCTTCTCTCTTGTTCTGTTTTCCTCTTTTATACAGGTGCGAGATTATATCGGGGCGGTTTCTTGGGGTTTACCACAATCGTCAGTTCAAACCGTTTGCCTTAAGTCATATCAAATAGTATTTTCAATGAGAAATGTCTACATGTCCAGAATGAATTTTATCGGAAACTATTTGGGAAACCTCAATCAAGACGCGCGTTTAATAGAATTTTATTCTAAGACTTGGTTGCATCAAATCGATTTATTATTTATTCAAATTTCCAGTACATTCTTGGCTTTTGTTTCCATAGACAACAAAACTTGTCTTTTCTATTACATTCTGTCAAACATAATTTTGTGAACTGTTCACATGTTTTACATACATGGATTATGTATTATATGCCTGGTGCAATGAAAAAATAAGATCTCTCACACATAAGTTGATTAATAAGAATAAAGTTAAATCAGTCATTGAATTATTCTTCAAGTTTTTCTTTCCTACTTTCACATTATACTTTCACGTGCTGACGAAATAAGACGTTTATCTTTAACATTATTCAAAGACTGAGTTCATCACTTGATAACAAGTTCAAATTAGCTCAAATCACGTACAGTATGTTAATAAAAATATCTCTACCGTATAGATGTTTTTATTAACATTATTTTGTTATTTTTACTAGAAGAATTAATTGGAAATTTGCATTCTTTTTCAATCGAAAAAGTGATTTAGAAGTTGGTTTAAAGTGCCCAATATTTGGGTGTGATAGGCTATCCTTAAAATAAATTTATTAACAATCCATTCTTAGCTCACCTGCTTTTGTATCCGACAGAAGCAAAACTTAATCAGATTTCTCTAGGTACGATATAAGAAATGTTTGCTGTGGCCTCAAGCTCGCGATTTATATTTATCGACAACGTATATATCGACGTTTTATAAATTCAAAATAACTTTCATGCACATTTCTATAAATTACATGCTCGATGTATCAGAGTAACTCGGTGCATTACAGTAACTCAATATAACACATTAACATTGATTTATCACAGTAACTTGATATATTATAGAAGCGCAATATATTACAGTGGATTCAATGTAACATATGAAGACAACAAACAGTATTCAAGATTAATATTTCATATAACAATACAAAATAGGAATATAGCAAACACGGACCTCCAGAACATCTGAAGTGGGATCAGGTGCCATGTAGAAGTGAGCATCCCCTGCCGACCGGTCACTCGTCATGATTGGGAAATAACAGAAAAATCCGATGTCAATTCGGTGTATAAATTATGGACTAACAATTAGTATGAAACAAGTCATTCAGCATTTGACTCAACAATAAAATGTATCTGGAAGTCACTGCATCAACCACAGAACTTACAAAATGATTAATTTCAACGAGACTGCTGATATTCTTGTTTCATTAACTTGTTTGTCAATAATATTCCTCGTTTTAGATATTGTTCATAGGTAGAGCATGCGCTCTTGCGTACCGAATCAACTGAGAAACATAAATTCCGTATGCAAGTGATGAATGTATATTGCTGCATAAGTATGGAAAGTTGACGATAGAAAAGTTAAAATCATCACGTTTTTCACAGAGCTTGGTCGTTAGATCACCGTTAACGTCTTTTTCAAGTAAAATATCCAGATAAAAGGGGTGTCAGACTCTGTGGTATCATTTTCCTCAAGCTCACCTTGATAAATTTATCGACATAAGAATTGAAATTATTATTGTTAAAGGCCACAGCAAGTGTTTTCTTCTTTTCATGCATAAGATATCGCACAAAATCTGATTCATATGAATACAAAAATAGCTCTGCTAAAAACGGGACGCAATTGGTACCAATATGAATACCAATAGATTGTTGGATGACTTGATCACCAAAACAACATAGATATTGTCAATCAGAAACTCAAGCATCTCTTTGATGTCAACGTAAGAGTACTTGTGTGTGCAATCAGAATGTGTTTTAACAAAATAATTTTGCAAATGACCAATGACCAGGTAAGTCAAAAAGCCTGGACTTTAATTTATCGTGGGGAATTGTTGTGTATAAAGTTGAAAAGTCGTAAGTTTTTAAGCTGTTGATTTTGGTAGAATCTTATGATTTTAAATTTTTCAAAAGTTCCTTGGAATGTTCACGTATCCACATCTGATTTGCACCATATCTTAAATATATTGCTGCACCGTACTCTTGAAGTTTCTCCTTCATTACTGTTAATAAAGTAGTAGAGAAAAGTAGAGGCTTAGTTGAACATTTACTTGGTCTTGCTAGTATGTATTATGTATCTTTCTTTGTAAGGATTCTTATGAAGTTTCGGATTCCAATATACAAATATGGTAGTTTAAATTCATTTTGGTTCTTTGGGATATTAAAAATATTCCAAATTGACATATGCTTTTGAAGAATTTTAACCTTAGAAAGGGAACTATGAGTATAAGTAGGATTACCACTTGTAGAATTAAATCCAGGTTCTTCTAAATTACAATTCATATAATGAGCCTTACAAACGAAGACAATGTTGTTAGCTGCTTTGTCAGCTGGGACCAGTACTGATCATGTTATCTATCTAATTCTCTTTTCACTTCTGGATTATTGAATACAGACGGATAGATGGTTTTCATATTGCCCCTCAATCTTTTAATACGTACCATTAATTTTTTTCCCAATAGAATAACTAAATATGAAACGAATGTGTCAGACTCTATGGTATTTTTAAAAATACATTATATATTTACTTTATAATAAATGTTATATCTTTTAAAATGAAGCCTTTGTTTGCCTTATACTTTTATAATTCCACCCAGCGGATTGTACAATTGCCCAGTCAATGAATGAATAGCAAAGAAAACTGGTCAGATGTTCACAATGCACTAACAACACGTGTTTTTGGCCAATCTTCGATGACGTATTTAAAAAAACTTTAAAACTTTTCAAGGCGGGATCAAGTGCCTTGAAGGTGTAATCAACCCCTGCTGTGAGCCCTAATCCTTGATCAAGTATTGAAATCAAACACCCATTTCTATTTATGTTCATCAACTTAAGTTCATATCAAAATCAATGCAAAAGTTAAAGCTTTTATATGATAAGAATTAAATGATTATCAGGTACAAACATCTGAATTACTGCAATTGCGAAGATCAAATATTGCAATTAAAGGGAACATGATCTTCCTTGAAAAGTTTCATGATTGTTGTTAAATGCCCCTTTTTGAGAATTTCTCGAATGGAGACGACCTTCTCCACAGGGAATATTTTCTCTCTTGTAACATATTAAATTGGAATACAAAAGCTTGTAGCATTATGCATGCGGAATCAACAGTAGGAATCCATCAGTTCTGAAATATCAAAAATTAAACATGAGTACTGATTTTGTTTTTAAAAAAATCAAAATCAGCAATGTCAAAGTGTTAGTTATGTGTAACAACATTTTGCGCTCTTATAATAAAGCAAGGACTGTATGTTATGTTGCAGACCTTATCAGTAAAAAATAATATTGTTTAATTCCAGATAGACAACGAAAACTCTTATATACCTAATTCCACGTTAATTGTAGTTTAATTCCCGTGTTTACATTTATTATCATATAGGCATTTTAATTTTTCGTACATGTCAGTCAGAATTTCAAACATCCTTTATGATGCAAACCTTGTAAAAACAGTTCATTCACATGCTGAATTTGTATCAGAGATACATGATAGACCAGGTAAAAAAGCAACATTTGAGAATTTGTTTATCTTAGTGGTAATTTGGAATATTGACAGTATTTTACTGTATTTAGATGGTCATTTTTTATTTCTTTTTTACATTCTTTTCACTTGCTGTTTTGTTATTCGTATCCTGAGTTATTCATTTTTCAAACAGCGGCTAGGATCATTATCTCATCCAGTATCAGAGTTTATGTGTAATACAAACACATAAAGCTCGTCTGAATTTCAGATGTACATATACGTATAAGTAGCGGTAGGGTGAATGATTTGTTTTTATAACTTCATAAGTACTACGAGCTCAAAAAGCTCGAATATTTAGATGTACATATACCTATAATAGCGGTATAGCTAATTATTTGTTTTAGAATAAAATGATTGATTGATTGTGTACTGTTTAATGTTCCTCTCGAGAAATTTTCACTCATACAATGGAGACGCCACCACTTGCGGGTGGACAACTGCAAATTTTGTACTGTAATCAACACTCAGGGCATTGAGAAGAGAGGCCAGCACCAACTGCGACACGGAACATCGGTTTACACTGTCTCGCCCAAAGGACCAATCTTCATGTCCCACAGTGGGATTCGAACCCTTGACTTATGAATCATGATCAGCTCCTTACTTTGTGACCCTAGAGCAGACAATCTAACCATTGCGCCACACGTCCTTTAAAATTCTTCTTGTATAACCATGTAGTAAATAAGAATTTAAGAAGGTAAGAATTGAATGTTCAGTCCATTTCGGTAATTATATAAACCATTCAAATCGCATATACGATATTAAATAAAGTAAATTGAGTAAATAAAATATACACATATAGGTATGTATAAATCAAGTTAAAACGAGGATTTATTTCTACATGTAGCTATCCAACTTATATCCATAGCTGCCTTTCTCAGACGGAAATTCTTCTTACCCAGTTTTACATATTTTCTATATTCCTAACATTCAAAATGAATGTGAATTACCATACCAATGTAGTGATGGACGTCGGAATGTCTGATGATTGACTCAAACCCATTATTAATTACTAAGTAGGCTAATATAGTGGGTCAATAAGAACAAGATCATGACTACCCCTATAGATATAAATACAGACTCTGTTGAAGATCTCACGACGATAAACAATATAGATAAAGAAACAGTACAGGGAAATGTTGATGCAAAGTTAAATAGGGAACCCTTACTCTAGAAGATCTCAGTTTATCCCTAATATCCCTAGTAACATCTGGGACCCTCTTGTAGACCAGGGTAAGATAATTTTCGATAGTCAATTTTGTCCTGTAATCGATTTTAATCGATTACATTTAGACAATATAATCGATCAATAATCGATTACTTTATAAATTTTCGCCCACCCTCAAATATCAAATAAGAAACATATTTAAATATTATATACTAATGTTGATGATATCATCTAAAGTTTGAATGTATTCACGCAGTTTGGATTTATTTAATACGTGTAGATTGTTGCAGAAATAATTCAATATTTTACTGTGATTAACAAGTATTTGGATATTCAATATGTTGGCAGTATACCTGTTTAATTATTTCAAACTCTTAGGGGTGATCATGTAAACTCAATGTACCTTTAAGTATAACTAATAGCACAACTCCTCTCTGTCTTTGAATCATTGTTTAAGAAATATCAATTGTTCTATAAGATTGTTTGTCTGCAGTGGAGTTATCTCTAATAAAATACTATGTAGTTCACAGTTCACACCTTATTATCTGCAGTCAGGGATATCCCAGTCAATTAGCCAAACTAAACATTGTGACACTTAATATCCCCTCTCTTTTAAAATACAGACACTCATTGGTAAAGAATAAAAACATGAAAATGATTTTGCAAATTTAAAACACAAGCAGATATGATAAGTATTTTCCTCTTATTTTTCCATTGAATGAAAATTTTCTAAAATTGCAATTTTTTTGTGAACATTATTCAAATTATGAATTTAAAAGTAAAAGAATGATAAACATGCATATCTTCTATATATACATATATATTTCATAATACTGTTTACAAAAAATGTGAGATTTTTGTATGTTCACATACATGCACTTCTGTTTATTTATGTTTCGTATCTTAAATAATAGGTGGACAATGAATTTTTTGCAGCAATTGGAAAATTTAAAGCATATTGAATGAAAATAAATGCAGTGTTTGTACTTTGAACCATTAAAATTGTCAGGGTGGAAACACCTTAACAGTTCTGCAATAGAATTTTATTTTCTGGTTGGATTATATAACATGCTGAACCTTTTACCCTTTATTGTCGTTTATTTTTTGAATAATGTTTGTATCTTTTATGAAGTGAACCTTTGTTTTCACCAGCATAAATAAGTCAAAAAAGATAAGACTATATTTAGCAGATAGCGTCATTGTAATTTAGTTGATGCAAAATTTAAAATTTGAACCAAATTAACGAGGCCCAATCTACTTGAGCTGCGAATACATTTTTACGCAACGTCGAAACAGGCACATCACAGTACCCTGGACTGCCGTCACAATTGAATACAATAACGTCACAATTAAAGTGACGTCGAAACGCGCAAAAATATTTCGCGAAACCTACTATCTAGACTGTGCTTGTTGAAAGCTGGCTTATTCTAGCATTTTTATTACTTACATGATGATAGAAAATTATATTTTTTAATTGATAAACAACATTGAGACCAAATTTATTTTGAAGGAACAATTTCTTGGTACAGATTCATTTATTTTATCTCGTTTTATTAAAATTTGTTAGAGAGAGAGAGAGAGAGAGAGAGAGAGAGAGAGAGAGAGAGAGAGGATATGGAAAAAAAAATCCCACTGCAACTAAAAGTAAACGATTTTAGACTTTCTCCTCGATCATGTTGAAGTGTTTATACTCTCCTTTTTATTGAGCTTAAAGAGAAAGTTATGTCGTATAAATATAAGAATTATTTAATTTTTAGGAACTAATACGTATTACAACTATTTGTTGATGTTTTGTTAACCTTTTGCAACTTATAAAAAATGTAGTTGGATAAAATAAGTCCTACTTTTGTGTTTTGATATGCCCCTTTTCACTGCAATAAAGGCTACGTCCGATTTGCTCACCATTTTTTAAATGAAGGATGCAAATTGCATGATTTATGTGAAAACCAAAGCATTTCATCATTTACTTTTTCTAATTTGTGAATTACTTTTTTGTGTTTGTTTTCGCATATAATTGTGAATAAAAACACAAAAATGGACCATATCTTGAAAGTGTAATCATTTGACTACAATAAAGGCAAGGTAACAAAATTTCGCTCTTATATTTTCTTAGCATGCTACATAAAATTTATTTCCAAGAATCAAATTTTTTTTATCATTCCGTTTTCGTAATTCCCAACTAGATTTGGCCTCGTTAAATGTAGAGTTATCTCTCTTGTCTTATAGAGGCTGTTTGTGATACAAGGAAAATGGCATAAATTAACCTAATGTAAAAGGCTGGAAGTAATCTTTTTTTAACTAATTTAATCGATACAGTAAACGTTATAAGTTGAATGGAATTTAACAACTTAATTTTTTTAAATCATATCAGCGTGAATCATTAGGAAAATAGGTAACACAAACATATACAAACTTTATTTTTTTTTCTAAATACCTATTCATGAAGGAGGGTGGTCTTTTGCATGTACATATAAGAATACTAGTATCTTATTAATGACATTGTATAATTTTTTAATAATGAAACTGAAACAAATTTTATAAGATTTTCTTATTTTTGATAACATCGTGCGATTGCTTTTAAAGACAACCATGTTTGATTCGTCAAAATGAGAGAGAGAGAGGGGGGGGGGGATATGGAGATAACGAACAGTATTCAATCTCAAAGTCCATAAAACAATACAAAATAGGTGCAGAGTAAACACAGACCCCTGAAACATCAGAGGTGGGATCAGGTACCATGGAGGACTGAGCATCGCCTGCTGACCAGTCACACCTGCCATGTGCTCCTTGTCGGTAAATAACGAAAAAAATCAGTTGTCAATTCAGTATATATATGATGGACTTACAATTAGTATGAAAAACGTTAGTCAGCATTTGTCTCAATGATAAATTGTATTTGCTGACAATATCATTGTATCGACCATAGAATTTACGAAATGATGACTTTAAACGAGACTGTTGATATTCTTGTTTCATCAACTTGCTTGTTAATAATTTACCTCGTTTTCGAAATTGTTTTTACTCTCTTGCGTATCGAATCAACTGAGATAAAATAATTATGCACAAATAAGTTTTGATGGATGATAGCGTGTATGTCTAGAAGTAACTTATTATGAGATTGATAAAAATATATTTTATTATTAGCATCACACCAAAAAATTATAAATGTCTTTTCTGACCCTTGTCATATACACTTTGTATGCAGGTGATGAAGGTATATTGCTGCAAGGGAAGTTGACGATATAAAAGTTGAAGTCCTAACGTTTATCATACAGTTTGTTAGATTACCATTAACGTTTTTAAAAGGAAAATATCCAAGTTTGGAAAACATATGTGTCTTAAGCTCACCAGAATATATCGTATCGACGTAGGACTGAAAATTATCAGTATTAATTGACAATACTTAGTCGATATATCTAAATGTCGAGTTGAAGGCCACAACAAGTGTTTTCTACTTTTACGCATACGATTTTGCACAATTCTGCTTCATATGAATATAAAAACTTTAATTCAGCAGGTTTATTATCTAAGTAAAGAAAATGCATTAAATACACCGATGTCACGTATATTAAATGCCTACAGCGACGATATTTACCGATCTCTATAAATATTTTCGTATTACACGTGCAGCTTTGTTGAATGAATTGAATACCGGTAGCGTACATCCGATCTTAGCCAGGACATAATCCATAAATGATTTTTAATGTGAAATGCATCAAAATGAACCTTGAAAATGAATTTTTGCATTCAACAATTTTCATTTTCTTCATCTTTATAAGATTAAAGGTTTTTGGAAGTCTTAGAAAAGGTCTTATAAAAGTTGACATTTGTACCCTATAAAAGGAAAAAAAAATAATACAGTTTTAGAGAAATGTTTTTCTTGAATCAAGCGTATATACCAAAGCTTATTTGCATTATATGAAGTAAGAAGTGAGTTGTGGTGTCTTGAAAAAGCCTTTAACACTATGTATTATAGAATACATGACGGAAACCTAAACCTGTTTTTTTTATCCTAAAATATATTTGTTGGTCAATTTGCAAAAAGAAAATGAATATCTGATATTCCAATTCGCTTTTTCTGCAGAAATATGAAACAATGTTCACAATCTTCCTTGTTATATGGTAAAATTTTAACTTAAAGAAATACTGTGATAAATTTACATACCATTGTGAAACAGTGTATATTTTTAGAATCATATGAAACAGTGATCATATGAGAATTTATGAAACATTTTTTTCTTCACTTATCTGTCCTTGTTATATCTTTCTGTAAACTTTTCACATTTTCAATAATATATATCAAAAGACTAAATTTAAATGTAAAATTCAAAAGAATTTGTTGAAGGGGATTAATTATATGTAAAGTTCACGCCCTCATTTTAGGGGAGATAATTGGTAATTAATAACTTTTCACAAGTTTTTTTTCTTCTTATAATACATTTCCCAGAAAAATAGCTATGAAATATATTAATTTGCTTTTCATTTTAAATTTTTTGATTCAAGTTTGTTAAAATAATGACCCCCAGGTTTTGTCTTTTATCGGATGAAAATATACATTTTTGACGTCACTGCTTGAGCAGAGGTTTGGTACATTGGTGTTATATAGGCAAATTCCTTAAAAATCTTTAAAGAATTTTGATGCATATTGTTTCAAATCTTATTATGGTGCATGAACTTTCTATATAATATTCTTATAAAGGAAAATTCTTTTAAAACTCTTCTTCTCAAAAATAACAAATTTGTTTTGACCATATTGTAAACATTACATGTTAGTTGGCTAAAGGCATTACTACTTTTTAAAACTTGAATTTGTTTTCGTTTTGTTACGTACTGATATGAAAGTGAAAGTAGAAACCTTGTATGTCAGCTGGCATATATGAAAATTTGAGAAAATCGTTATCAAGTCCGGATTTTTGCTTTTATGGCCTATTTATGCATTCGGCAACTTGAGTTAGTGTGTCACAGTTTTTTTTTTCAAATCATGAGTCCGAAGCTGATAAGACTGGCGATTGATCCTGAAGCTGATTTGACAGATGATTATCATCACAATATTGAAGGTAAAAATAAATACTTGCAATAAAAAATCAAAGTATCTGTAATGTCTCTTTATGACAAAATATTTCTTTATTATTTTTTTTTTCTTTTATAATTCTACTTTGTTTGCATGGCTTCATCAAAAATAAATTCAACTCAACTCAATACTCTAGAAATTTTATTCTACATTATAATTTTAATCCAGTGCTCTTAAAATATGCAAAGTATGATTAGATTTTGCTGGCTGTAAAGGCTATGAAACTATATAGTATACAATAACTTTTTGGGGAGAGAGGGGATAAATTAGATTTTTGAATTTCACAATTTTCCCTATGATATGGTAAAGTTTTAACTTAAAGAAAAACTGTGGATAAAATTACATACTAGTACCTTTGTGAATTCAGGTATATTTTTATGTGTATTTTCGATTACTTAACTGCTAATTATATAAACCTGAGGATCGGACTACCGTAAATTATACATTATAAATTAAACACAGTCTTTGAGATAAATATTTTCTCATACGTATTATAGGATATAATGGAAACAATACAAAACGCATGTGAAGTAATTGCATAAATTCTACCGATATTTAAAATCAACACGAAATCAGAAAAACATAAAGTAAACAATTACTGGAAATAAGTCTTGATAAGCAAACCGCTTCAATTTTTTGATAAAGACATGCGTCTGAATGTTGGATACTATAGTGGATTTGATTTACGGAAAGTTTCTAGTCAAAATAAAACAAAAACGATACGCTTACAATTTTTTTCAATTCCTACAGTAAATATTGGCAGTAAAATATAAATTATAATCAGACAAATGGGTAACATATCAGCAAATATCTATACTTCATTATGAATATAAAACGAAATTAAATGTTCTAAATATGGTTTTAATTAATTTTTGTGTGAAATGCTTTAAAATATATAAGTCGTAATCTGTGTCCGTCTTTTTTTTTATCATAGGAAATGCTAACTTTATATATCAAAATATGAAAACATATATATCTTTTTAAGATGTACTTCGTGGAATATCATGTATCTTGTAATTTAAGAAATAAATAAATTACCTCCCTACTTTCTGATAATATTAAATCAATTTTTTTGGTATATGTGATATCACTGGTATGTGAATGATTTTAGTATCAATTTTATTGCTTATATCCTGTTCTAGATAAACTATTGACCAAATATGCAACCCCCACCAACCAAATATTCGAAAAATTTAAAAAATGTCTACATGAAGAAATGTTTTTAAAAGACAGTTTCTAAAAATATGTGTCGAACTTTATGAATTGTTGATCAAGTATCAAACTTCAATCAAAATTTGTTTGATGTGTATTCATTCCTGAGGGAAACAAACTCTAAATTTCTAAAAATAAAAGGAAATGCAGCTAAAATATAATATGTCCTCTTCCTATCTATCAAGAATCTTGAGTGGGTTTCTCATAAATATTTCAAATGAATTTTAATTGGTACAGAGTCGGAAAATATTTTCGTCATAAGTCTTAAAACATTTAGTTTCATTATCATACAAATAAGATCCCGTTCTGTTTGACTGTATCTTTTATTTATGGAATACTACCTTTGAAAATGCCTGTTTACTCTCAAGAAGGATACAATCATGCTCTTGACAACTTTATTTGTTTACATTGAGTTTGTTTGTACCTAGAAGTTAAATCACTGATATATTCAGCATACTATACATAACTTTTCAGGGGTGTGGGGGGTGTGGGGGCTGGTCAACATAAAGTCTTGATATACCATTGAATTTCTGTTTTATAAATGCTTTTGTTTTTATGAAAGTTCTTCTTTTTGAAGAACAATATTTTATCACAGTAACAATTGTGATATTTTGTAGTTAAAAACGTAAATGATTCTTGCTTTTAGACAAGCACTAGTTTTGATTGAAAACTTAAACAGAGGCAAGAGGGCGTGGAAGTGAAATGGTTTCCCAACTCTTCTTAATTCTTTTGGAAATTAGTAAAATTTGAGATAGTTTTCACCTCTGAAAAAATAGAGCACAAGCTTACTTTTCTGTGATTTTTATATAAGATGAATCCGGGGTATTTAAAATGTAAAATCAGCGTATATCAATGAATTATCTAGCGTTTTATTAAGCATCATTTTTTTTTTATTTTTATATATTAAAGAATGCTTCATTAATTATATTTTTAAAATAAATTGTTGATGTTTTATGGCAGTGTTATGTCCTGGCTGGCAAACACAAAGATTGTGTTTTTTCTTACCTAAATGTTACATATTTTTTTTTATATGAAAACCTGAAATTTAAAAAAGCCGACAATTCCCTTATGCGATAATACAAAAGTATACCTAAAAAATTGGATGTTTAGCACCATTTTGTAAGTCTATGAATTTTCATAGTTAATTTTAAAAAATTCCAAACAGTTTATAAGATGTAATGATGTCAGAAAGGGGTGGGTTTCTTTTACTAACATGCTATAAAGTTTCATCCTCCTGGGGAAAAAAAATTGGTGTAGACGTAAGAAATACTTAAATAGGACATTGAAAAATAAAATGCATTCAAAGTACATGTTTTTAATTACCAAAAAAGCTTAGAGAGACAGGAAATGTAAAAGTTTATGTCGCTTTATATTGTCATGTAGAAAGTGACGTTGATCATATATGATTGACGTGGAACGCCGACAACAAAATATGCTGCTATAATTAAGTTAGAATATTTCACGATATATAGATCTATTTACAATATCATATTCATTGAAATAAGCTATTCTTGACATTTTAAATTTATATAAGTTAAATTTTGATAATTTTCCTACCTTTTGTTGTTTTATGTTCCTTAAAAATATTTTAAACATAAACTTTACGATAGTATTAATTTTATCGCATCTACCTTCAAACTTTTTGAACAACCCTCGCATTAGTGTATGACTGAATGATGATTGTATGTTGTTTAACGTCCCATTTGAGAATTTTTCACTCATACAGAGGCGTCACCGTATACGGGTTACTAGTTTAAAGTCCAGATTTTTTATATCATTGACAGCTGCTTTTTTAATAAAAATGGAACTCGTAAATTTACTTACTTGGTCATTGGTCATTTGCAAAATTACTTGGTTAAAACACATTCTGATTGCACACACAAGTACTCTGAAGTTGACATCAAAGAGATGCTTGAATTTCTGATTGACAATATCCACGTGTTGTTGGAGACCAGGTTTCCCAACAATCTAATGGAATTCCTATGGGTGTCAATTGCAATCCGTTATTAGCAGGCCTATTTTTATATTCATATGAAGCAGAATTTGTGCAAAATCATATGCGTGAAAAGAAGAAAAAACTTGCTGTGGATTTTAACTCGACCCTCAGATATATATTGACATATTGTCAATTAACAATGGTAAGAACTGCGAACGATAGTATTTTTCTCCCGCCTACCTCAAAGTCAATTTTCAAAAGTTAACATATTTGATGAATTTTCAATATTTCTTATAGATAATTATATGGATTTTCATAAAACATTGCTCATTTTGGAAAACAAAGCGAGATAACTCTAAAATTTTGGTAAAACTAGTGTTTTCACTATAGAAATCAACGAAAAACGGAAAATATTTTTAAAACATCTTTCCCCCAAATGTCACAAAAATTCCTTTTTATAGGTAATATGGAATGATATTTCACAAATTCAGACTAAAGCTTTTTGTGTGACATGGGGGGGAACATATGTTTATTGACAAAAAAACCATAAAAATGTTTATTTTCCACCAATTTCAAAGCGATTTACAACTGAAACATAATATTTTATTGATATATTCATGTTTTATTTATTTGTTTAAGACAAAAGAAAATATATAAGGAACATTTAATCATATCCAAGACTATTTCAAAATATGGTGATGTCTGAAACTCCGATTTCAATGGAAAATATCGTCCATCCCCCTTTTTTCAAGAGCCGGAATTATGGATAATTTACTGTTTAGCGCTGGTATTAAGACAATTCATCAATTACCATTGAACTGTTCTTTGTATTAAACAAAGATTTTATGGCCAGATTGCTATTCATTTTGAATTAAATAGTTCCAAAATGTAGGCGGGAATCGAGAGTTAGCGTGCGTATTTCTTTCCATTACTACGTCGATACGATATACATGTATCCTGGTAAGCTTGAGATAAAAGATACCACAGAGTCTGACTCATCTGTTTCATACTTGGATATTTTACTTGCAAAAGACGTTAATGGTAATCTAACAACCAAGCTATATGATAAACGTCATGACTTTATCTTTTCTATCGTCAACTTCCCTTACTTATGCAGCAATATACCTTCGTCACCTGAATACGGATTATATATATCTCACTTGATTCGATACGCAAAAGCTTGCTCTACGTATGAACAATTTCTAAAACGATGTAAATTATTGACAAGCAAGTTGATGAAACAAGAATATCAGCCGTCTCGTTTGAAGTCATCATTTCGTAAAATCTATTGTTGATACAATGTACTCTTCACCAAATACAATTTATCAATGAGTCAAATGCTGACTGACGTTTTTCATACCAATTGTTAGTCCATTATGTATACACTGAATTGTCGATGAATTTTTCTGTTATTTCCTTATCATGACAAGGAGCACACGGTGGGTGTGACCGGTCAGCAGAGGATACTAACTCATCCATGGCACATGGTCCCACCTCTGATATTTCGGAGCCCCCCATCCGTAGAAAAAAATTATCTTTTGTACAAAAAGAAGACCTGGGGTAATTATTTTATTCTTGTTTCCCATAAAAAAAATTGACCCCGTTGAAATATGATCTCTTTCAGAGTTTCATTTTATCATTTCAAACAATTTTCACAACGAATCCATTGGAAAGATTATAAAGAAAACATCTGTACTATGCATGGTAGATATATTAATTTTACTACAGGTGGGGGTCATTTTCGCACATTGAAAAATGACCAACCGGTCATTACGGAATTCGATGAAGGTCATTATTCTTCTTTACACAGGCTCTCTGTTAGCTTTTAAGAATTTTTTAAATACATTAATGTTTTGCTGCATTTATAAAGTAACACAGAAGATATTGGCATACCAAAAGAAAACAGTTTGCCATCATGTTCAAATTTCCATGGCAACAATGAAATTAATAAATATGCAATATGATATTTAATTAATCTTGCTCAAAATATCGTTAAAATAAAATGAGAATATTGTACATATATCAAAATCAATTTATTAATACCTAAGCGTTTTTATGTAAATGTGATTTGACTGTTACGTGAATGGTCATGTTAACGGTCTTGTTGCCTTTATCTTAATTTTACAGCTACTCGGTATACAACCCACTGACCAAGTAAGCAACCCCCCAACAACCAAAAATAAATCTGGAAATCTTTAAAAAGTGTCAATATGAACAAAAGGTTGAAAAATGCAGAATCTATAAATGCTTGTCGAATTTAATAATATGGATGTAGTCTCAACCTCGCTTAACTTTTTTTTCGGATTTTTTTTTTCATAAGGCGAGCAGACGTTCAAAGAAACATGAAGTTTTCTAAAACCAGAGGAAATAAAGCTATCATATTTTATATCATCTTCCTTCTATCAGAAAGTTTGAATGGGTTTCTCATGAATATTTAAAATGTATTTAAATTAGCACAGAGTTGGGAAATATTTTCGCCACAAGTCTTCAAACATTTAGTTTAGTTCAAACGTTTAGTTCTCTAGGACTTTTTAAAAAAATTATTTATGTAATACTACATTTGAGAATATTCGTCTACTTTAATTTAAGATAAATAATGATATTGAGAACTTTATTTACTTACACTGAATCTTTGTCTTAATAAGTTTAATTCCTGATTTATAAAACATACATAGATACATGTAGACTTTTATGTTGTTGTTGTCTGTTTGTTTTTTTTTTCTGGCCAACACAAAGACTTATTGAATGGAATTTTTGGTTTATTAGCGAATTCATTTCCTAAGAAATTCTATATGATGTAAAAACCAAAACACAGTTACAATTTTGATATTCTATAGTCAGGGACAGAAAAATTATCGAGTGTTCTAAAACTTAGCTTTTATTTTGATTTTAATCTTAAACAGAGGACTACAGAGGGCGTAGAATTTAGACATATTTTCCAAATTTCTTAATTCTTACGGAATTTCGAACAATTTGAGAAAATTTCGAAAAACAATTTTTTATATCTAAAATGCATCTGATATCTATATGTGAACGATATACGTATGATATATGCATATAAATTTGGCAGATAGGCAAGCTTGTGCTTTTGTTTTCTTAAACAAAATTCGAATAAAAATGAGAAAATCGGAAATTTACAACTTTTTAAACTTTTTTGAGTCCACTGTGTATCAAATAATTAAAAATCAATACTATTTTTGCCTGGAATGGCAACAGGTTTTAAATGATAAATTATTGTATTATTCTAAAAGACGACGCAAAATAGTGGACGTAATGGGGTCAAAGCCTATATTATCTTTTGCCAATATCGCTTGTCGTATGCTTTTGAAAGTCAGATATAATTGATTTATTAATCATGATATTGCTGAAAAAAGTTGCCGAAAATAAAGAAAAAAAAAGAAAAAGAAATTTTCTCTCTCTTTATATATAGAACTTAATTTGACTAAGTTCATCTAATATCCCTACAACGCGAGCCACTTCTGACTGCAATACCAAGTCCGCAGATCCTGAGGTGATTCCCCGGGTAATAACCCATGGGGGATTACCAGCAGAGAGGCTCCTCCCGATAGTTGTATGCAATGCACCCCCAAACAACTCAACCTGTAAGTTGGTTTAGTGCTGGTTCTCACTCACCAGATCTTCCCAGTTATGCCCTCGGCGTCCAGGCATACTCCTAGGGTACCACAGGCTGTCTATAACTTGTAACAAAGGAACCTGGGAACTTACTGACAAGGAAGGCGGCGACCTTCCTCTGCTGGATTCTTTCTCCTTAAGAGAAAAGACAACTGGAGGCGGAGGAAGACTCTCCGCTACCACTGTGGTAGTTATCAGACTCTCCTCAGAAATCGGGAGACAATCCGGCAGTAACACTAACTCACTTACAACTGAGTCTGGGAGCAACTCTTCCTCTCAAGACTCTCCAATATCCGAGCGAGAACCTTAAGCAGTTCCAAGCACCCATAAAATCACTGCGGTTTAACAAAATGGCGATGACCCTGGGTCGAATTAACATAGCCACATGGGGTAACTCCATGGGTCCTCCAGTGCAGCAACAAGTCAGGGTGTAACAGGCCAGTTATTAAGTACACGGCCGGGGTAGATTAACCGACGTAGTGACACAGAGAATCCATTGCCAGGACTAAGTCCTGGGTGGCTAGGCTGTTTCTGTCTGAAAAGACCGTTTCCTCCGGAGCCTATCTGCCAAGTCTTGGACGTACGCCTCCTCGCCCAGGATCTGGTGAGCTAGCCACTTCAAAGTGTCAAAGTTTTCGATAAAGTTTTTCAAAGTGTCAAAGATCTCGATAAAGTTTTCCAAAGTGTTAAAAGTTTTCGATAAAGTTTTTCAAAGTGTCAAAGATCTCGATAAAGTTTTTCAAAGTGTCAAAGTTTTTGATAAATTTTTTCAAAGTGTCAAAGATCTCGATAAAGTTTTTCAAAGTGTCAAAGTTTTCGATAAAGTTTTTCAAAGTTTCAAGTTTTCGATAAAGTTTTTCAAAGTATCAAAGTTTTCGATAAAGTTTTTCAAAGTGTCAAAGTTTTTGATAAAGTTTTTCAAAGTGTCAAAGTTTTCGATAAAGTTTTCAAAGTGTCAAAGTTTTCGATAAAGTTTTTCAAAGTTTTCAATAAAGTTTTTCAAAGTGGCAAAGTTTTTCAAAGTGGCAAAGTTTTTGTCAAAGTTTTTCAAAGTGTCAAAGTGCTAACTATAGTAAATCAAAGTTTTCAAAGTGTCAAAGTTATAACTATAGTTTACTAGAGTTAACTGTAGTTAACGATAGTGGGTTTTTTTGTAGGGCAGGGGTCTTTTAAGGTCTTTGATAAATGACCAACCGGTCATAATTCCATGGGAGATATTATTTGTCTTTACATAGGCACTCTGTTAGTTTTAAAGGAATTCTTTTAAAAATGTTTCCTGCATTTGTAAAAAAAAAACACAGAAGATATTGGCATACCAAAGGAATACATTTTGCCATCATATTCAAATACCCATGGCAAAAATGAAATTTTTGAATATTCATTTCAATTTTAAATAAGTTTTGCTTAAAGTATCTTTAATATAAAATGAGAACATTGCACACATATTAAATTTAATTTATATCCACAACTTTTCCACTAATAAAAGTAACTCTCACAATATGAAAAGCCTTTCCGTAGCTTGTTCTTGTTACTTGAAAACTAGTGAAGACACGAGAACTTGAGTTGAGTGAAAATGTCATTTATTGACCAGATAAATGACGAAAGTGAACAAAAACACATAAATATACAATATTACATACAATCATGTAAATTATAGCTGGGATAAGGCCAATTAATGATTAGTTTCAACTTAGATATGATATATTGTGACTTAGTGCTTATCCCAGCTATTGTTATATAATGATTACCAAGTTTGTGTAACAAGAAGGTGGCGTAAACAAAGAGGCCACACGGCTTGGTAAATGCTTGATGTTATACAATGAGGAAAAATTTCCATACAACAAAAATTCAAATATTGGTATTACATGGGAGGAGGATGGGAGGTGGCGGTAAATTGATTCCAACCTCATGTTTGCGTAAAATCAAATTAATTGAGCACTCGATCCCGATCAAGCCGAACCCGATCCAAACATGAGTTCGATCCCGATCCAGTCGACCCCACTCTTTTTACATTAAAAATCAATAACAACTGGAATTTTAATCTAAATTTGTCAAAAACAATGTAAAAAAGATTGTATATAAATCATTTTATGAGACATAAAATTGTATTTATATCCACAACTTTTCCACTAATAAAAGTAACTCTCACAATATGAAAAGCCTTTCCGTAGCTTGTTCTTGTTACTTGAAAACTAGTGAAGACACGAGAACTTGAGTTGAGTGAAAATGTCATTTATTGACCAGATAAATGACGAAAGTGAACAAAAACACATAAATATACAATATTACATACAATCATGTAAATTATAGCTGGGATAAGGCCAATTAATGATTAGTTTCAACTTAGATATGATATATTGTGACTTAGTGCTTATCCCAGCTATTGTTATATAATGATTACCAAGTTTGTGTAACAAGAAGGTGGCGTAAACAAAGAGGCCACACAGCATGCAAAATGCTTGCATGAAGCATGCAGCGCCACCCAAGGAAAGGCATTTCATAAATTATATACTGCTCAATATTAATTGTAGCAAACATGTGTTCTTCAACAGATAATAACATTGTGTACTGAATATCATGTAACCGTATGGACTAAATAAGCATAAACATTAAAACCCACATAAGCACAAAGTTATATCTGAATAAGTAACAAATATAAAGAACAAAGGTTACTAAACCTGTGAATAACATAAGGTTAACGAGACTAAAAAAGAGACCATATGCTACCTCATAAACAACATGAGCTCATTTTTACAATTAATATTTTATGAACATTCATATGCTGAACTTATGCACAAAATTCATAACAAAATCCTGCTGAGCTCCAACTAACATACAGTTTTTATAAGCAGCTGTTCGCTGACCTGATACACAAATTTTTGAACTTTTAAGCTCATGACATGATACAATTTTGTAAAGAGACATATGCTGACCTGATACACAATTCTCAAGACCAAACTTAAAGCTGAATTCCAACTACCATACATAAATTTTATGAGCAGCTGGGTGCTGTCTTTAAGTATATTAGCTCACAAATTTAAGGCCAATATGAAGAGTAAAATGTGCATCTAACTAGCACTTAATTTTCAAAGCGAATTACATTTGTAACACTTTTCAAGATCACTGACCAAAGTACTATTTTATTTAAGCAGCTAAATGCTGACCTCGGAAGGTTTAAATTTGTTGTTTCATTTTGATAGAATGCTTTAAAATTTTACAATTTATCACAGCAACCATTAGCTGGCCTAATAGACTTGATTTATACCTTTAATTACTGAAATGGATGTAAAAAGTTTATCGGATTCTCATTAAATTCTGGAAAAAAACAAAAACAACCATATGCTGACTTCACTCTTTCGATAGTCGATGGCAGTACATGTATAAGGGGAAACATTTAGTTTGGAATTGATTCATACGTTTAATCACTGAAATGGATGTAAAAAGTTTATCAGATCCTATTTAAATTCTGAAGAAAAACAACCATATGCTGACTTCTCGTTTTCAACAGTCGATGGCAGTACAAGTTTAAGGGGAACCTTTAGTTTGGAACTGATTTATATGTTAAATCACTGAAATTGGATGTAAAAAGTTTATCAGATCCTAATTAAATTCTGGAGAGAAACAACCATATGCTCACTTCTCTCTTACCATAGTCAATGACAGTACATGTATAAGGGAAACATTTAGTTTAGAATTCTTAACATCAAGTGTGGAATTTAAAACCTAAATGCATTTATTTTAATGTAATGTCTTTTGAGTGCCAACGACCGAGTTGTTGTATTACATTTTCAGATAAACCATTCTAAGCTGCCACTAGCAGTACAAAACTTGCAGTACAAACACAAAAACTATGACCAAAGTAAAGCAATCAGTTGAAAACTTATATTGCATGTTTTGATTGGAATCCCACAAAACTGTACTTAACTGGTTCATCAGATTTGAAGGTGGATAAAGGACTAGATGTGTGTTTATGTTAAGTAATGTATACTTTTAAGACATGAACTGGACAAAATTGTCATTTTAAGTCATTGGCTGTTAAAGTAAGTATCACTGGATGCCTATCATTCATAGTTTGGAATATCTCATTGTTATCTAAAGTGAATTATCATCAAAGAATATTATGGCTTGTCTTTGAATTACTTTTTTGAGTTGTATGTGTTGTTTATAGGAACGAGTTTGCCTAGCTGATAGTTGGTTCTTGTGTCTGCTTCTTGAAAGTGTAAAATAAGTCAGATGCTAATTCATTAAGATGGGTTTTGTGATTGGAAGCTCTGGGCTCTTTTGACAACTTTCCTACCATAGAGGAGTATTTGGTTCATAAAATTAAAAATTGCAAATAATTCTTTCTGTAGATGGAAGATAAAAACAGTAAACTATGAGTTTTTAAGGTATAACTGCTGTATTATCAGCTAAAAGGCTATAAAAAGTCTATAAATCTATAAATCTATAAAAGCTACATTGCCTTAATTCAACATGTTCCTTAGCAGTTGATTTTCTATGTAATGGTTTGGTTTGCAATTGAACTCAGGAGTCAAATCTGTAAAGAGTCTCAAACAATGCACGACCAGGTGTGACCACTTGACAGGCAAATTTTGAACATTTATCCTGGACTATCCCTCTCAACATTTGTCTAATATTAATGAGTTTGTTCTCATGTCTTAGATAATCTACTTCCTATAGGAATAGAATCTACCTCAAGTCCATATATAGTCAAACAAGTTATTGAGAGGACAGTTTTTGTTTCTTTAGAGGAAAATCATACTCTCAAACGTAAACGTTTGAAGTTTCTAACATCAGAGAGACATTTTGAGATATTGGCCTGATTTTTATTCCAACATAAACCATTACGTTTAAAACTTAAGCAAAACTGACAAGATGAACTAGCACCCATTGGTTAACATTTATCAAATAATATTGATTGTTCCAATGATAATCTGAAGGTGCTTTGGGATATTTCTAAAATCATCTCCTATGTCTAGCTTAGCCATAAGTGCCTCTCAGATATTTCTTGATTATCTGTAATACATTTTCATTAACGTCACATTGCACAACTTATTTTTCACAAAATGTCTTCATTTACTGATAATACATTATATCGCCAAATTATCTATATATATTTATATGTATATGTATGTTTTTGAGAATGAAATGATTTAAAAATCAAAATATAATAGCACTTTTAATAGTGTTCACCAAATGACATGGTAAATCTGCACATACATGCACTTGCAAGAATACGAATTGAGTAAAATGACAAATATATTTAATCATGTTAATATAGCCAATTTTCAATTATTTATGATGAATTGCTTTTAAAATGGATGCATTAAAAGTGTAAACATTTTGACATGGTCATTATGTATGTGCATGTATTTGCGTGTGTGTAAACCCTAAAATGACTAATATGCTAGATTGCCTTATTTTATGAAGCTTGCCGGGAATAAGACACCAGGAAGGACATAAGGAACTTAGGGAAGCATTTAGTGAACATCTGCAATGGTTCCCATTACAATTAAACTAATTGACTGAGGATTTAATGATTAACATTATTTTCTATCTGAATTGAAATATTTTTCTCTTTGAAATTTAGAAGTAACTTTTGAGGTCAATGAAATGGTCATTAAAGATTTTATTTATTTTTTTATTTATTTATTTTTTTGTTTACTGATAATGGGACAGAATCTAGTTGTTACTGTTAAATGTATCTGCCACCGAAACACCTGAAAAACAATGCAACTGTTATAAGGAAAAACAATGCAACTGTTATAAAGGTGTTTACCAAATAGGAACTATTCAAATCAGTAGAAGATGTAATAGAAGTCTGCGGTGCAGTGGTGCAGCCTTTGAAGCAATCTTGTTTGTAGAAGCATTGCTGGGAGTCAAGGCTGTTGCTGTTGTCTAAGATTTGCTGCTGCCAGCTGATTTTTTGGAGCAGCCACTTGAGTCAATGATCAATTGGAATCCACCGAATTGCCCAAACTGAATCCATAGAGAGCAATTGAGCCGGTTGAATGCGTAACTCTATCTTTTTGGGAGGCTTCGGACCCATCACATTTTCCTCTTTTTTGGTGGCATTTTATTCTACAATAAGTCTAAGCAGTTGTAATTGCCATAGGTGATAATATAATAGAATTAATAATTTCCTTTGCCACCAAGCTATAAACACATGGTAGATAGGAGCAAACATGCTTACATTTTTCATCTTTATCATTTGTTATTGAACTCTTCACAATGCATGTTGCCAATCTATTATCATATACAAGTGTCGGCTCAGGTTAAAATAGGTCAGTTCATCATAGTCATCATAAAATTCAACAATTGTGACATAAAAGTGATAGGCAACCCATTCTTTTTATAATTAAATAAAAAGATCTTCCAACCTTCATTAGATACATGGAAGATTAAGAAAAACAAACTGGAGCCTTCACATAGTCACATGCAAAAAGACATTGATAGGCAAACCACTTATAAATAAATAAACAGATCCTCCCAACCTACATTAGATATTGGGAAGATTAAGAAAAACAAATACCTTTTTTGAAATAAAGAAACAGATCGTCCCAACCTTCATCAGATATTGGGCGATTAAGAAAAACAAACGGTAGCCTACACATAATATGATGGAGTCAATTGACGATTCCCATAATCATATTGGAATCAATTGACGATTCCCAACATCAATTGGAATCAATTTACGATTCCCAAATTGACCAGTACTGACACTGACAAAAACAGCTGGAGCCTTCACATACAAAAAACATTGATAGGCAACCATTTTTTAATAAATAAACAAATCGTCCCAACCTTCATTGGATATTGGGAAGATTAAGAAAAACAAATTGGAGCCTTCATATAATATGATGGAATCCATTGGCGATTCCCAAAATTTTGACCAGTGCTGACATTGACAGCAAATTATGAATTCATGTAACATAATGTGCAGAGACATGTCGAGGTTTACGTTGAAATTAAATAAGCACTAATATAATGTCATATTTTTGTGTAACATGTGACATGACATATTGCGGCATTAGCCAGAATCTTTATCACATGCATTCAGTGTTTTCCCTAAGAGCCGGCAATCAGGTAAATTGACCGCTTTAAATGACAAAATTGTCGCTTTAGAATAACAATTTGTTGTAAGATCCACAGAGATTTTGTGATCTCTAACCCTTTACTTTGAAATAAACGGAAAACACTGATGCATAACAATCTATCATCATATGTGCAATGTACTACTTATCATTATTCCCCCATCCAATCAGATGGGAGGCATGGAGGGCAGCACTTTTTATGCTCTGAAGGTACTTCTTCATGAACCGGTGGTCGCAGCTGCTGTCTTCAGGTGAACCCCATCACTTGCCAAGTATTTCATGTCTGGGTTCCAGAAACTGCAGTGGTGCCAAATTTAATTATTGTTGGTGAACTGGTGATATTGATGGTGTAAAAGTTTATTATTGTCAATCACTGTCGCCTACTTGGATGGATGTCTGCTGACCAACTTGAAAGTCGAGTAATTCTTTTGAGCTGGCTAGCTCGCGGGTCTTGAGACCGCCCCTGGCTCATATTAACAATTTAAATGTATGTTTCAGTAGCCGTGAATTATCGAAATCTGGTTCATTCAGTTAAAAAACACAAAGCAACTCTTCAAAGAAGGATTGACCTATCTGCACTACAGTGCGCGGTTTGGGATATCAGGTCTTTACCTCCATGCCGAAATCGATTAAGACAATTGCACAATCCATCAAACTGTTTAAACTGATAACGCATCTGAGGTGGTGTCACAGGAGTAGAAAATATAGCTTAAAATCAGAGAAATTTGAATTTCTCTCTAAATTGATTCCAACCTCATGTTTGCGTAAAATCAAATTAATTGAGCACTCGATCCCGATCAAGGCGAACCCGATCCAAACATGAGTTCGATCCCGATCCAGTCGACCCCACTCTTTTTACATTAAAAATCAATAACAACTGGAATTTTAATCTAAATTTGTCAAAAACAATGTAAAAAAGATTGTATATAAATCATTTTATGAGACATAAAATTGTATTTATTAATACAGAAGCGTTTTTTTTGTAAATGTAATATGACTGTTACGTGAATGATCATGTTAACAGTCTTTTTGCCTTTATCTAAATTTTACACCTACTTGGTAAACAAACGACTGACCACGTAGGCACCCCCCACCCTCAATAACCAAAAATCAATCTGGAACTATAAGAAAAAAGTGTCAATATGAAAAAAAAACTTTAAAAAGTAGTATCTACAATTATTTGTCAAATTTAATAATTATGGATGTAGTTTTCTACCTTCGCTTATTTTTTCGGATTTTTTTCAATTAGGGGAGCGGACGTTCAAAGAAACATTAAGATGTCTAAAATCAAAGGGAATAAAGCTATCATATTTTATATCCTCTTCCTCCTATCAGGGATTTTGAGTGGGTTTCTCATGAATATTTAAAATGCATTTAAATGGGTACAGAGTTGGGAAGTATTTTCGCCAAAAGTCTTCAAACATGTAGTTTAATTAATAATCACACAAATAAGATTCCGTTCTCTAGGACTATATTGTTTATTTATGTAATGCTACATTTGAAAGTATTCGTCTACTTTAATTAAGTATAAATTATGATATTGAGAACTTTACTTGTTTGCATTGATCTTTTTGTCTTTAGAAGTTTCATTACTGATTTATTAAGCATACATACATAGACTTTTATGTAGTTGTTGTTTGTTTGTTTTTTTTCCTGGCCAACACAAAGTTTATTAACGAATTTATTTCCTTAAAAGTTCTATATGATGTAAAAACCAAAACACAGTTACAATTTGATATACTGTAGTCAGGGACAAAAAATAATGATTGTTTTTTACTTAGCTTTTATTTTGATTTTAATCTTCAACAGAGGCCTCAATAGGCACAGAATTGAGACATTTTTACAAATTTCTCAACTCTGTCGGAATTTCGTAAAATTTGAGACAGTTTTCGTTTCGAAAAACATCTGATATAAGTTAAGTGTATGATATACGTATGATATATGCATATACATTTGACAGATAGGCAAGCTTGTGCTCTTTGTTTTCTTAAACACATTCATAAAAATGAGAAAATCGGAAATTTAAGCACACTGTGTATCAAATAACTAAAAACCAATACTATTTTTTATAATGGATGGCAACACGTTTTAATTGAAGAATTATTGTAATATTCTAAAAAACGACGCAAAATAGTGGACGACATGGGGTCTAAGCATATTTTATCTTTTGCCAGTATCGCTTGTCGTATGCTTTTGAAAGTCAGGTATAATTGATTTAATAATTATGATATTGTTGTAAGAAGTTCCCGAAAATGAAAAGAAGAAAAAGAAATTGTCTCTGTCTTTATATATAGAACTTAATTTGACTAAGTTCATCTAATATCCCTACAACGCGAGCCACATCTGACTGCAATACCAAGTCCGCAGATCCTGAGGAGATTCCCTGGGAAATAACCCATGGCGGATTACCTGCATCCGGGAGAGGCTCCTCCCGATAGTTGTATGCAATGCACTCTCAAACAACCCAACCAGTAAGTTGGTTGGGTGCTGGTCCTCACTCACCAGATCTCCCAAGTTGTTCTGTCCTCGGCGTCCAGGCATACTCTTAGGGTACCGCAGGCTGTCTATAACTTGTAACAAAAGAACCTGGGAACTTACTGACAAGGAAGGCCGCGACGCTCCTCCACTGGTTCCTTCCTCGTTAAGAGATACCACAACTGAAGGCGGCGGTGGACTCTCTGCTACAACTGTGGTAGTCACTAGACTCTCCTCCGAACTCGGGAGACTATCCGGCACTGACTCTTCCTCACTTACAACTGAGTCCGGGAGCAACTCTTCCTCTCAAGACTCTCCACTATCCCCAGATGAAGTGAAAACCTGGCCATCATCTATCTAACACTCGAAGAGAAACCCCACTCAATCTTACCCATCCGCTTAGCGGCCCACAAACGGAGCTGCTCAAACACTGCGGGGTCACTGACGCCCGCAGGAGACACCCTGAGAAAGTCCAAAAATACCTTTGGGTCATCCCGCCCCTGGTGTGGTGCTCCCAGATATGAGTCAACATAGGGGTCGCTCCAGAAAACTTCAAACTACATGAACCGCACAACTGCGGGTACCCCTCGATCTTAAGTGACGGGCTCCTGTCACCTCTGCACCTTTGGGAATCAACCTTAGTCTAGCGTGGCTGAACATCAACACCGCACTTCTGACTCCCAGGGGTCGGGGTGCGCTGACTGTCTGTGGTCCGGCTTCCCCATACGAAACTCGGCTATTTCCGCCCAGGAGGACTCAGGCTGAATGGGCACTCTCCGTCCATGGGGCGGTAAAATAAATGGCACATTCGGGAACCTGGTAATAATGAGGTACTGACTTAGCATAATCCTCACTAATGCCCACACGCTCTGGATGAAACCATTCTCGGCAGCTGTCACACTGCACCATTATCCCTTTAGGATTCGACTGTTAACAAACACAATATTGTCTGGTCTTAGTTCCCTTAGAGGTTCTAGGTCGTTTGGGCGACTTTGGGCTTTACTGACAGCTCTAATCTTTTCCTCACCCGTTTACATGTTCCCATATAAGAACTTACTGATTCCTCTTGGTTGGGGTTAACTTTCGACTGACCCCCACCCCTGGGCTCTCAGGACTTATTCCTGAGTCCACGGTCCCCAGCGGCGTAGCCACGTTGTATACAAGAGAACTATCCCCATCTCGTTCTACTGACTGTCCTGGCAACTGATCTGATAGTTAACTAACCATTTAGGAAGTTGCATTACCTTGACTTCGCGCCGAGATTTAACAATAAATATTGTGTCGGATTTGGCTTCTATAATCTTCCCAGGACCCCTCCAGACAGATTCAACTTTTTCTTCCGCATTGCGGCATCAATATACCAAATGTCAGATCTTGAACTTGCGGGCGCGGGTCTTAATGTCATGCGAGCTTTTCATTGCCTTTTGTGAAACCTTAAGTTTTTTACGGGCAATGTCATGTGCGCTCTGAACATCTAGATCTTGTAAATACCGGTCAACCTCACCCTCCTCCCTATTTTTAAAAGACGTGGAAGGCGATGGAGCGTATATAAAGGTTGCTGGAATATTCACTTCACGACCCAGCATTAGACGATTTGGGGTGTAACCGGTATGGCGATTGACTGCCGACCGCAATGCTCCAGCCAACGGGCCTAGGTATTTATCATATGACTTGGGTTGGCCATCGACGTAACAGCAGACTGCGTCCATTAGAGTGCCGTTGTAGTGCTCTACCTGGCCATTCCCTGAAGGACTGTATGGTGCTGTGACTGTTGACTTTTTTACTTACTGACAACATGGCCGATTTCTGCCGGTGTTATGCTGTACCTGCTTTTAAAATTGCACATGTAGATTTTTCATTACGTATTTGCTAAACTGTTGAAAAATAAAGACAATATCATAACGTTTAATATTTATTTTCATGATCATGATCTATTGAAAGAACTTTACACCCAATTTTTTTACTGAAGGCTTTAGCATTACACTTGTTTGCTGAAGGATTTAATTTTACACCTGACATGTTTTCTAAAGGCTTTAGCCTAATTCCTGACTTGTTTACTGAGGGATTTAGCATTACACCCAACTTGTTTACTGAGGGATTTAGCATTACACCCAACTTGTTTACTGAAGGCTTTAGCATTACACCTGACTTGTTTACTGAAAGCTTTAAACTTACACTTGACTTTTTATCTGAAGGCTTTAAATTAACACCTGACTTGTTTATTGAAAGCTTTAACTTTACACCTGACCTGTTTATTGAAGGTTATAACTTTACACCTGACTTGTTTACTGAAAGCTTTAAGATTACACCTGACTTGTTTACTGAAGGCTTTAGCATTACACCTGACTTGTTTACTGAAAGCTTTAACATTACACCTGACTTGTTTACTGAAAGCTTTAAGATTACATCTGACTTGTTTACTGAAAGCTTTAAGATTACACCTGACTTGTTATTTGAAAGCATTAACATTACACCTGACTTGTTTACTGAAGGTTTAACATTACACCTGAATTGTTTACTTAAGGCTTTAACTTAACACCTGACTTGTTTACTGAAGGCTTGAACATTACATCTGACTTTTTACTGAAGGTTTTAAATTTACACCTGACCTGTTTACTGAAGGTTATAACTTTACACCTGACTTGTTTACTGAAAGCTTTAACATTACACCTGACTTGTTTACTGAAAGCTTTAACATTACACCTGACTTGTTTACTTAAGGCTTTAACTTTACACCTGACTTGTTTACTGAAGGCTTTAAGATAACACCTGACTTGTTTACTGAAGGCTTTAACTTAACACCTGACTTGTTTACTGAAGGCTTTAACATTACACCTGACTTGTTTACTGAGGGCTTTAAGATAACACATGACTTGTTTACTGAAGGCTTTAGCATTATAACTGACTTGTTTACTGAAGGCTTTAAGATTACACTTGACTTGTTTACTGAAGGCTTTAGCATTATAACTGACTTGTTTACTGAAGGCTTTAAGATCGACTGTTCTTCCAAGTTTCTAAGACGAGGCTAGCTAGTGGAAATACGTTGTTTAATTAATTAATTCAGTAGCTCGCTTTAGATGAAGATTTCGTAAATTTTATGTTTGATACAAGGATGCTTTCATAAATTATAATCCTTGATTAAGTCCAATCTTGACTGACATTTATGAACAAGAAGGATACGGAGATAACGAACAGAATTCAATCTCAAAGTCCATAAAACAATACGAAACAGGAGCAGAGCAAATAAGGACCTCCGAAACATCAGAGGTGGGATCAGGTGCCATGGAGGAGTGAGCATGCCCTGCTGACCGGTCACACCCGCCGTGTGCTTATTGTCATGATCAGGAATAACGTGAAAATCCGTCATCAATTCAGTGTATAAATATGAACTAACAATTTTTATAAAAAACGTCAATTGTTAAAAAATTAGGATTATATCATACTGAATTGTCTATGAGTTTTTTTTCCGGTTTACTTAATCTTGACAAGGAACACACGGTGGGAGTGCCGTTGCCAAAAAAAAAAAATGATGTCATGCTTTTATGTACGCATACATACATACAAGCGTACTTGGTACAAATTGTAAGACATATTGTCTTACAATTTGTACCAAGTATGCTTGTTTCTATGTGCAGGTTAAGTATTATTTCTACAAGCCCAATGACTATCGTGTCCGACTTTTTAAGTTAAAATAAGTGTAAAAATGAGTGTTCCATTTATGCGCAATCAAAGCTATTCACCATTTCCGTTTAAACTTTACTTCATTTAAATAAGGCATCATATATACACAGTAGATAATACACACAGGATTCAGAAACAAGTTGTAACTACTTATATTACTCCGATTCTAAAACAATTTTACCAATTTGGGTCTCATTTAAACAACGTATACGGATTCCTTATTGTGAACATCTATCCTAAGTACTTTAAGCGCTTAAAAACATTCTTAAAGAATTAAATAATTGTATTTTACAAGTCTAAGATTAAAAAGTTAATAAACCAATGATGATGTATTGTGTTACATTTAGAGGCTAATATAATTATAAAAGTTGAAATTAATCAATGAATAATGTCTTAGAGTCAGATAATTGTCACTTTGAATTTTATTTCGAATTTGCTGATTTCTATTTTCATTCAGACGGGGGTGATGAGGGAAAATATATATTAAAATTCCATATTTTAAAGATTAGATAATGAAAAGAAAAACACTGTACAACATAAAGACATAATA